>NC_031990.1:12101127-12266428 GCF_001879085.1 Nicotiana attenuata
GATTTCTTGCTTGGTCAAATCGTTGCCTTTTACACCTGTAGTAAATGCAGTTACGTGATCACGTGGGTCTGTTGTGCCGTCATATTTCGAGATTTCAGGCATTTTGAACTTTTTAGGGATTGGAAGGGGAGCAGCACTTGGTTTCCAAGGTTGTTGCGAATACTTATCCACATCCAGTCCTTTGATCACAGGAGGAACACCAGGGATTTGCTCAATGCGCTCATTTTGTTCCTTAAGCTGTTTCTACAAAGTTAGTACTAAATTTTGCAAATGAGAATTACTTGAATTACCTGGTTCTCCTTCCTGTGGCTCACTGGGGGTTCTTCCATTTCTAGAATTGATAAGGCCAGAACGAGGATTCTCCAGTGTGTTGTTATTAGGCGTAAGTGTAGGCGGTGCAACATGTAATCGACTAACAAGAGTTTGAAGAGCTTTGTTAACCCGTGCATCAATTACTTTCTGTAAAGCGTCAGCCGCTCCTTCAAAATATTCAGATTGCTCTTGTTCAACAGCCCGGGATTCAGGAGTAGGAGTGCCTTCACGAGATTGACGTGGTGAATTTTGAGGGGTAGGAACCACGTTAATGTTTTGTTAATCACCTTGATTTTGATGGACTTGATGTTCATGGTTTCCCAAGGTATTCTCACTGTTATTGTTGTTGTTGTTGTTGTTGTTCGACGTGATGATAATAACAGATAAAATGTAACTTAAAGAGAATAGATTATCAGATTCCCGGTAACGAAACCAATTTGTTTAACCAGAAAACTGAATATTTGGTTAAAGCTAGAATTTAATAGAGAAATCGGGTTACTGATAATCAAGAAATAAGAGATTTTGTGAACAACAATAAAGCAATGAATAAGAGTATATTTCAGTATAATCGGAATGATATTTCGTGTCCTACAAATGTTGTGACTTTCTCCTTTTATAGTCAATTCTAAGAGAAAGTGTAATATCTTTGTCTTAATGAGGCAATTACGAGCAGTAAATGACATTAAAAGAAACGTTATTCAATCATTCTTATTAAATACAAATTCTCTAACGTATTTGGCATTTAATGTTGAATTTGGACTCTTTTACGCTATCAGATTCATATCTTCAATTCCTTCTGATCTTCGAGCTTTAAATGGCTCGAACAGGTACGAGTCTCGTTTCATCTGGATAGTAGCTCGTATCTTATCTCCCGCATCTATTGTTGCTCGTGTCTTCTAACTGTTTGTCATGCTTTGACTATTTGACCGGTCCACGTGTCATGACATGTCATCTTCAATATTTAAATTCAGTTTTTTCCCAATAGCTCCCTACATAATGTATTTGAGATTATTCCAACTTCAAGCTGGTCTTCTTCTAACACAGAGGAAGAGAGTAATTAGGAGCTTTTGTAATTCGACATTGTGCATTCTCTGCTGGAAAAATAGCATATCTTGATCTGAAGTTATCACTTGAAGGCAAATGAAAGCACGTTGAAAAGAAATGCCGCTTAGAAACCCGGCTTTCGCAATGACTAAAAGGGTTAATGATAACTTTATTACTGATCAGCTCATGATCTTCTGGATGATATTTACCGGACATAGCATTCTTAATGAATGGATGATTAAGCAGCATATCTGCAGTCCATCTCCAATTATGATCTTTTTCAAAACACTTGACCAGGAAGTCCTTGCATATATTTGAAACATTACTCGGAATCACAGGTTCTTCATGTGTAATCTTGAAGTCCAAATCGTCACTATTTTTATGGCACAACCATAACCGTCTCCCTGTGATCATCTCTACAACAATGCAACCAAGTGCCCAAATATCAACGGCTTTACCATGAATCCCATGAGCTACAGAGCAGAGTCCCTCTATGATGACAACACTTGTTGGAGCCTCTATCCCAGTAGGTATGTGTTTCGTTTTCTACCGTTCTCAAAGACACCCCAAAATCAGCCAACTTCAGGCGCACATCCACAGTACTATCATATTCGTCATCAACAGTAGGAAAAACAAGTATATTACTCGATTTTAGATCGCAGTGAATGAAACCCTTACGATGAACATGAGAAATCCCAGTCAAAAGCTGAAAAGCATAGTATGCAACCTCTATTTCTTCAACCATCGTCTTAGACTTAGAGTAGATATTAATCAAATCATGCAAAGTCCCACCGATAGCATATTCGAGCAAGAGGTTATAAGTATGTTTACCGTTTTCGACACTAACATCTTCTCCAAAGCACTAAACTACATATGGCGACCCTTTCAGCGCATCCAGTATTCTTCCTTCCATTGAAAGCGAAGACGAATCCTTCACTTCTGCAGATTCCACAAAAGTAGACGAACCATCTTTTGGTGCGGCAAGAAACACAGTTCCATAAGAACCGGCACCCAACGCTTTCATCTTTTTCCAATACATTCTTGATTCTTGATAACTTTTCCTTCTCTGTCTATTTTCACCCTAGCTATATAAACCTATTCTTAACCCTAGAAATGAGAATAAATCAAGGAGGAATGATCATTAGAGACGTTCTTTCTGATCTTTAGTACGTAACCCTAACACTATTAATAAAAGTAGACGACAGCTTCTCTAGCCACTTAATATGATCATTAGAGACGTTCTTACTTATATATATAATGCATGCCCAAAGTAATTTAGAATTCTACTAATATATGGATTATGCCTTCATTTTTGTTTGTTTCCATAATGGGTTTATTATTCGCCAAGAAATTAATTAGGGTGCTCTTATGAAAACTTAAAAATAAAACCTTTGTTTCCTAAATCTATTCAACAACGGCTTTCCAAAACTTATTTTCTTGCAATTTACTTCATCAATGTTTTGACAATTACTTTGATGAGCACGTACGTTCTCAAGGTAACTAACTACATTTCTGTTGTACTCCATGAAAAATTAAAAATAATAATCAGTCTAAATTCGAAAATGAATAAATTGAAATTCTAAATTTTAAAAATACTCCTATTAAACTTCTTGAGTATGCATATTTTGCAAACAAGCTGATTTTTAAGAAGTTGGACCTGAGTATTCTTTTCATATCGTGTAGGGAAAAATTTCAATTGTTAATTATGTAATTAAAAAATTCAACACACACACACACACACATATATATATATATATATTTAGTGAGTTACAAATGAACAGAGCAAACAAATAAGTATAAATAATTCTCAACGAGAATAAAACCAATCGTGAGTCAATCTATTTTACATAATATCTGGGAAATTGAAATGCTAGCTTCTTTCATCTTTTTTATTACGGATTCCCAATAAGTATGATTTTATGGTGTGTTTGGCCAATGACTACAGATATTTGTTGGGTCACTTGTTATTCTTGTCTTATTTTTATTATGGCAAATTTATCAAAATCAATTAACTAAAGCATACTTTTAAAAAGGTCTATATTTGCCTATTTTATTATTCGAAGTTATTCGATTTTGATAGACGTTACACTAACGGTTGGATATTTACACTTAACAATTTGGCTTACGGGTTATCCAGCTTTTAAATATCTATGTGTTCGATATCAGGTTAGCAGTTATCAATCAGTTTATAGTAGAAGGTGATCCATACAATAAATACTAAAAAGTCATTTTGGACGAGATTACATCAATGAAGATGTCGCGCAACTGTACCAAAGAGTTTGCCACAATATTTTGCCAGAATTAGCCATAAAAACACCGAAGAATTTATGTACAAAAATTACTTTTGACTTTGCCGATTTCTCAAAGAATGACTCGTAAACAACCGAAACCAAAATGAAAAAAAAAATGTGAAATAAACACTTTTGGCCTTTGTGCAGCGTAGACATAGCAAAAGAGACATATTAATTCTCAAGCTAATGGATGCTAAAATTTCCCAGAATAGGGTTAATTGTTGAAAATTTATACGTCGTTTTCAGAATTAACTAGAATGAGTACTGCTTAGGGATTTGGCCTTTAGGGTTTCTATAGATACTTTATATGTAAAGGTAGAAATATAAATACAATTATTCTTAAACGACGTTAACGATTTATCCAATAAGACGAGTAATTCACCACCGCACTGATAGGCCGTTAACTATAAAATTTTAATTCGTTCACCAATCGAATATCCGACAACCCGATATCAATAAGCCAATAAATCAATTTTATGATTGTGTTATCAGTTACGTATTGATTTTTGAATAGCCCTAGTGAAAAGGGATGTACGGATTTGATAATAAATGAACGGATTGATCTAATATATAGTGTTCAATTACAGTGGCCCTCGTAAATCATCATCATATAGCATATATTATATATTATATATCATACTATATTATAACTGGGAAACCTCTTATTATTTACCCATCAAAAGCTAATTAACTGTTTTGCCCTTTAACCAAAAATTACATCAAAAAAAACTTTTGTACAAAGATGTAATTACACGTTTTAACAACAACAACAATAACAACAACAAAAACAAAAAGTTTAATTGAAGAAAGACAAATGTGATATCCCTAGCCAGCTTTTACAATGGCCTTTAATTTTCTCTATATTCCACCACTGGACTGCCATCTAGTGAAGTAATACCTATTAAACATGTTAATCCCTTTAATGCATTAGAATTAGAGGACTTAACTAGTAATCAACCTACCAACTTAACCTAGCTAATCGTTCACAAAGGGTTACACCTAATACTGTACACCCCATTGCCCCTAATTGTAAGGCCCAATCACAATTGGTCCACTATCCACCTAAGCCTACCACATTACGTGCAGTAAGCCACGACCAACTCCCTCACATGCAAAACCACTCCCCTACCTTACCCCTTTATTCGGACAACTACATTAAATGATACCCAACAAAAGACACAAACAACACACACACAAGACAAAGGCTCTATTCCCTCTCTACAATCAACTTCTTCAAACCCTAGGTTAATTCCCATGCAGGAACATCATCATGAGATATCCTCCACCATATCTCATTTTTATTCAGAGACACAACCTTCAACACCATCAATCACACCGCCTGTATCCTCCATTACACCTCCTCTGAATATACATATAATATCAACTCATTCGTCAGACCTATCTTCTCAAATCAATACTCCAACTACTTCAACTACTCCCACTCAAACATACAATGCTTGCCAGCAGTCTCAATTACTTGAGAAGGTCTCAACCCCACCCACAAAGACAGAACATTCATCGACTTGTTCGCTCCCAACATCCCCTTTCCTATCTTCACTACTTGATCATGGAGCCCAACTCCATAATTTACACAGCTCAGTCACCACAAGCTCCATTAACACTAACTTCTTGGCTGGAAACGGGCCTCCAGAATCATGCACTAACATTCACCTTGGAGGTGAATCACCAAGAGGTGACAATCCTCATAAACAACCAGCAGACTTAGCCCAAATAATCTCAGAGGGAATGCAACTAGGGACACAGTTATTTGCACGCTACCACTGGTCCTTAATGCAAGCTCCACACCTCTCCCCATTTCAACCTCTAAACCTACCAGTTCCGGTATGGGACCCTACTCCGCTTTACCCACATCGCATTCGACTGCCATTTTATCCTCCTCCACCTTCAACTCCTTCAACCCTATGGATACAACCCTACACGAATCCCCAACCTCTACTGCCTCTCTTGGAACCTCCAATGCCATACACCCCACCCCCATCTCTAGTCAACTCACCCCCACAAAGTCCCAATCATGACGAACAAGACAACAATTTCTAGGTGGAACTAGACGCAACAATCGCCTACAACAGGGAAACTCGGACAATTTATGCATGGCTAGATGGGATCAAAGTGTTTGTGCAAAAGGAAGAATACGAAAGAAAGATTATCGTAAGGTGTCCCCCAACTCTCAGGAACTTCTCTCTACGCATAAGGCCCACAACCAATCCAGAGGTGGGAAAATATGCTATGCTCATACTGCCAACCTTTCTCCTACGTCCAGGAGAGAGCAGGAGTAATTGGATTAGTCAAAGTACTAGCCCTACGGGTGTCTCACAAGATAACCACATGAATTTTATCATTTGGAACTGTAGAGGAGCAATCTCCATGGAGTTCAGGCGTAACTTTAGGTCTCTACTTAACTATAATAGGCCAGCTTTAGTGGTCCTTTTGGAAATGCACTGTCAAACACATCAGGTTGTGAAGGATGATTTTAATTTTGATGGTATGATTGAGGTGGCTGGCACAAGCCATTCTGGTGGAATTGTGATTTTGTGGTTAACCAGTGCATTGGATGTTCAAGTAGTTGCAAACACCACACAAGAAATCCATTGTCAAGTCTAGGTTAAACCATTACCCTTTACTTTTTTATTTACTGCTATTTACGCAAGTAATGAACTAGCTAATCGACAGTTGTTATGGAATAATCTCAGGTCTGTTAAGGATAGTTATCATGGTCCTTGGCTAATTGGTGGTGACTTTAATGAAATCACACATGCTTCTGATAAATTTGGTGGTCTTCCTATTAATAATTCACGATCTAATAATTTTTTAGACTGCCTTAATTATTGACAAATGACTGATTTAGGTTTTAAGGGTAGTCGTTATACTTGGACTAATGGCAGATATAAAAAGTATACCATTCTTGAACGTATTGATCGTATAGTTGCTAACTATGATTGGATAAATCAATATTCAGATGCTCTTGTTACACACCTTCTACGCACACACTCTGATCATTGTCCTATTAAATTAGAACTTCACCACTGTACACTGCCTAGGACTAAAGTTTTTAGGTTTGAAACAATTTGGACTAGTCATCCTGCTTTTAAGGATGTTATTAAACAAGCTTGGTTGGATAATTCCACCCTACTTCCTGCTATAGAAAATTTTACAACAATAGTCCAACAATGGAACACCTCTACGTTTGGTAATATTTTTAAACAAAAAAAAAAAATACTTGCTCGATTAAATGGGATATAGGCCTCTATCCATTATCCAACTAGCATTTTCTTACAAAATTTGGAAAAAGAATTACGTTAGATTTTAATCGAGTACTAAGGTTAGAGGAGGAATTTTGGAAACTGAAATCACGGATTGACTGGCTTATTAACGGGGATGCTAACACTAAAGTTTTCCACCTTAGCACTCTTAATCGTAGAAGGCACAATAGAGTTACAGCTCTTCAAGACCAGGGAGGAAATTGGATAACAGCCTAAGCAAATACTGGATCATATTTCTCTTTATTATCAAAATTTATTTACCACGCAACAAAATTCATCAATTTCAAAATTAAATCTTCTTCCTTCCAACATATTAAACCAAACTGGCCATGATTCCCTAATACAACCTCTACAAAATTTTGAAATTATTAATGCTATCAAGTCTTTCAAGCCTATGAAAGCCCCTGGACCAGATGGACTTCATTCCCTATTTTATCAAAATTATCGGGACACCATAGGGGATTCTGTGCTAAATTTCTGTCATAAGGTGTTCACTGACTATGAAATTGATCCTTCAATAAACACTACTTATATCTGTCTTATCCCCAAGAATAATAATGCTTCCACAATTGCTCAGTACAGACCTATCAGTCTTTGCAACACTATTTACAAAATAATAACAAAAATTTTGGTAAATAGATTAAAACCAATTTTGGAACGCATCATTCACCCTACACAGTCTAGCTTTCAACAAAATAAAAGAGCTGCGGACAATGCTATCATCGTACAGGAAATCATTACTAATTTACAAAAAATGAAAGGGAATAAACTTGGTATGCTTCTTAAGATTGATCTCGAAAAAGCGTTTGATAAATTAGAATGGTCCTTTATTCGCAATACTTTGGTAAGTTTGAATTTCCCAGCTCAATTTATTAAGCTAATTATGTCTTGCGTTACTACCACTACTACTTCCATATTAGTAAATGGTAGTCCCACTGATACTTTTCAACCCACACGGGGTATCAGACAGGGTGATCCTCTGTCACCCTATTTGTTTATCATCTGTCTTGAAATGTTATCTAGAAAGATCACTAATGCCATTGACTACAAGGCTTGGGAACCAATATCATTAGCAAAAAATGGGCCCTCTTTATCTCATTTATTCTTTGCAGATGATATTATTCTCACTTCACAAATTACTAACACTACATGCCAAACAATGGTTAATACAATTAATCATTTCACAAATCAATCAGGTCAGACTATTAATTTTGATAAATCAAAAATTTATTTCTCAAACAACTGCCAACCCAATACTTGCAACTTTTTCATATGAAAGAAGGTCGTAGTTTTGGGAAGTATTTGGGTTTCCCAATTTTTACTTCCAGACCTACTAAATCAGACTATCAATTCTTGGTGGATAATTTTAAAACAAACTTAGCAGGTTGGAAAATAAATTTTCTTTCTAGAGCGGGAAGACTAACTTTAATAAAATTAACTCTTAATCAACTTTCAAATCACTTGATGCAATTCATAAAAATACCTGCTTATATTTTAAGTCTTCTTAATAGATACCAAAGGAATTTCTTGTGGGGCACAACTGTACACAAGAAAAAATTACATCTTCTAAAGTGGTCAACAATCACGCAACCTTTGGAACTTGGAGGCCTGGGTATACAAAGTCTTGATATAAAAAACAGGTCACTCCATGCAAGTCTTGCATGGAGATTGTTTAATCATCCGCAAGAATTATGGGCACAAGTCCTCCTAAGCAAATATGCAAGGCCAAACACAATACCTAGCTACCACAACTCCCCCATTTGGCGTAATATTATTAATGGCTGAAAGTTTTGCCGCCTTGGCTATAAATGGAATATAGTAACCGGACATAATATCAAGTTTTGGACTGACCCATGGCTCCATCATAATTTTACACTTAGAGAATATATTCATGGACCAATGCCTCAATTTGAGATTACCAAATTAATTTCCAGTTATTACTTTGATAATAGATGGCACATAGACGTCATGCCTTTTGAGTTGCCTCCACATCTTATTACTCTTATTAATAATATTTGTATGCCTATACAATCTAATACATATGATAAAATCTATTGGAATTTAACAGAGAATGGGATGTTCTCAGTTAAATCGATGTACATGTGTTTAACCAATATTAATTCATCTGCTACTATAACACGACCTCATTCCTTTAACTGGATTTGAAAATTGCCCATTCCCCACAAAATATCTTTTTTTATTTGGTTACTTTACCACAATAAATTACCAACATATGAGTATCTCACACGCATAGGTACTACAACCTCAGCAATTTGCCCACAATGTCACAAGGACACTGAAACGATTACTCATTTATTTCATCACTGTGCTACTATAATAATTTTTTGGGAACATATTAAAGTAACACCTCCTTCCTTCATAACATCTACATCTTCGAATGACATTATGACTTGGATATATAATTTTATACACACACCACTGTCCTCTATTCCTTACAACATCCCTTCAACCACACTAATTCCTTTTGCTCTATGGGAAATTTGGATAAAAAGGAATAAGTTTGTTTACGAACATAAAATAAATGACTTACACAAAGCTGACTTAATAATAAAGGTAGATGAATATTACTTCTTAACAAATCACTCTAATAAAAAGAATTTAAAGTCTCCTATATATATCAAGTGGCATCCACCTGATCCTATGTGTTACAAATTAAATATTGATGAATCTTGCTGCCCCGCTCGATGTACTTATGGGATTGGTGGAGTTATCCGCAACCATCAAAGCAATTGGGTCATAGGATTTGCAGGATGTATCCAACAAGGCAGCCCTATCCAAATAGAACTGCTTGCACTACTCAAAGGCTTACAAATTGGTGTCAAACAAAGGCTATTGCCACTCATCATTGAGACAGATGCACAAACTGTAATTGGTATGTTAAAATCACCTGCTTTGAACTGTATTAATATTGTTAATGATTGCAGGTCCTTGCTCTAACAGCTGGATAGAGCATCTGTTCAGGTTATCTATAGAGAGCAGAATGATGTAGCAGACAAACTAGCTAAATATGGTGCAATGCATGTCACGGAGCAATGCCTACTTTTTGAATCATCTCCACTTTTTGCACAGTCTTGTTACCAACAAGATCACCAGGGCATACTCCATATCAGGATGACTCGGCAGCTTAGTAGGAATGTCATACATTCTCTCTCTAGTTCTAGTTATGAAATATCTACTATGTGTAATAGACAAACTACTTCAGTAGCTTCTAATTTCAGCAATAGTTTTGTTTCCCCGGTAGGGGGAATCTACCATCTAGAGTTCCGTTTGTACAAATGATGCCGTGTAGGCATCCAAGACTCTAACCTTATGTAAATTTGTTATGTTATAATATTGCCTATCTTTCTAACAGAAAAAATAGTACCACACACATTAGAATACTTTTGAGTTGTAAATCGAAAACTAAGTTGAATATGTGAGTGGACGAATAATAACATATAAATTGAATATTTTAAGTTTTAAATTAAATAATATATAAAGTAAATGTTATCAATATAAAAGAACGAATGTGCCTCTTTATTTTAGTTAGAATATTATTGTAAATGTATTGAATGTATAAACTAAATAATGTCTATGGTTTAAATTGAATACTACTATTTATTATGGAATACATATTTAATTCACTTACTTTGAAGAGTTTGTATTGTGCACGGTAACGTATTTTCTAGAAATATGATAAACTTGAGTGATTGGCTTTGATAGGAGAGAGGTAAATAGCTATATTTAAGGATATTATCCTCTATAATCGTGACTGTTAGGATAAAGAAGTCATATGAAGTTATTATTTTAAGTATTTTTAACTTTAGGATATATGGTGTTAAGAGGCCATGTAGATAGGTATATGGCGTAACTTCCCCATTCTTGAATGCCATTCAACATTCCAATTTGCGCAAAACTCGTACTCAACAGTAGAGCTGTCAATACGGGCGGGGCCAGGCTAGCCCAACCCAGCTCACGTGGGCTTTAGCAATTGACGGGCTGGGCTGGGCTAGGCTAGCCCACCATTTTGGATGACCCTTATAATGGCCAACCCACCCAGCCTTATGTGGGCCGCGGGCACCCACGGGACGGCCCATCATTTTTTAAAATGTAATTTTATATTTTATCTTTAAGCTCTAACCTAAAAAGAACAGATAAGTATTTAAAAGTTAAAAAAATCTTATTGGAAATTTTTTACAAAACTTAATAAATATTTATATTGTTCTTATATATCACAATAAACACTAAAAAAGTAAAAGACAAGACTATATTTCATTCACTAGAAGTCAAAACTCAAAACAAACTATTCAAGAGAACGTCCATGACGCTTATGGGATATCCAACACATCATCTTCATCAAACACATTTGAATCCGCTTGTGAGAAGGTTGTCTTAACATCTTCACTTTCATCTACATCTACAATTCGTATGCAATATTAATTAGTTAAATATTAAATAATTAAATTTTTAAAACTAATTAACGTTTTAAGACTTTGATCTTTAATATAATGAGCTTAATAAACTTTAAGCTTGGGATACTCTTGTTATTTTTTGTGTCATATACGTTTAATATATTCTAAATACGTATTTTCATTAGGCCCACGGGCAAGCCTAGCCCAGCCTCACGGGCCACGTGCTTACTCGGACGGCTTAAAAGCCTGATTTTTAAATGGGCTCAAAAAATTCTAGCCCAACCCTGCAAAATTACGAGCTGGGCTGGGCTGACCCGTTGGGCCAAGCCCATATTGACGGCTTTGCTCAACACTACATTTCCTTATTTTTGGGTAAAGATACGAAATATGAAGTACTGAAAGTCATTAGAGAAAATGAATGCGCTTCTATGAGCACTAGAGTTTCGCAAAGTTGCCTAATACTCCCTCTGTTCACTTTTACTTGTTCACTATTGACTTTGCACACCTATTAAGATATAATAAATAAAGGGGAAAAGGATTAAAGATATCCCTCTACTATAAAAAAAGGTTTATTTTACCCTCCGTTATACTATTGGTTCACCATTGCCCCCGACGTTACAAAATTAGTGCAAAAATACCTTTCATCCGTTAAGGCCCTCCACCATGGCCAACACCATCTAACATGGCCTAACATTTTGTTGAGGTGGATGCCAAATGGCATGCTACCTCACCGCTCCAACTCCATTTTACCCCTTCCCCTACTTCCACCTCACCGCTCCAACTCCATTTTACCCCCTTCCCCTACTTCTTTTTTCACCACCATCCTTCCCTTCATCCCACATTTCTTTAATATATAATCCCAACGGATTTTGGGTGAATGAGCCTTTCTCCTATTGAGTCTTTGATTTCAATCATACCCTCCATATCATACGGAATAACTAACATTTATCAGAATAATTTGTAACATCAACTAATTAATGTTGAATGGGCTACAACATTATTCTTTTCGATTCTCACCAACTATGGGTGTGCCTTTACGATTTTGGTGAAAATAAAAAACACAAAGTACATCATGTACATTTAGAAGACATCCCTTAAAAATTATAATAAATCAAAAGGCTTTCATTAAAAACACACCAAAATAATAACTATTGTAGTCTTGAGAAAGCAGTACGTTCAAAAGCCATTACCTTAGTTTCACAAAGAAAAAACAATAATTTTGGTTAAAACTTAAAAATCATTAGCGGACACGACAATTGCATAAATAAGCCAAAATATACGTCTCAAATTCCTTTTAAAAATAGAGAATATCTGTTATAGAAAAGAAAATTCAAGGAATGCAACTTTTCCAATTGCAAATCGTACTCTATAGGAGCAGTAATATTTAGCTTGGGTGTCAAAAGAAAATGTATAGGCGAGCTTCTCCAAAACATCAGATACCCAATGGCTTTTGGGGAAGGGGGAGATGGTGGTAGAAGAAGTTGGGAGAAGGCGGTGAGGTGGCATGACATGTCACGATCCAAAATTCACTAAGGGTCGTGATGGCGCCGGACACCACTGTCAGGCAAGCCAACACCAAGAATTTAATTTAGTTCTCGTTTTAATAATTTTGAAAACTATGGTTTTCCTTCCTTTTAACTAGTAAAGATAATCTTTACAGAATAAATAAAAGAATGTTTACAATTTAATATTGAGTACCCCATAATCATCCCAGAACCCGGTGTCACAAGTGCATGAGTAGTTTCTAGGAAGTAAATGTGATACAATAACTGTCCGGAATACAAATTGGACAGAAAAGAAAATACAATACAATACTCTAAAGGAGACTCTGCTGGCTGCGGGTCGTCTAGAGAGATAAAGCTCACCTAAGTCTCCGTATCAACAATGCCGCTGCGCCCAACGAGGCCACTGACATAGCTGTGCCTGTGCAACAAAAATGCACAGCAAGCGTAGCATAAGTACGAAAACAACGTGTACCCAGTAAGTATCCGTCTAACCTCGAAGAAGTAGTGACGAGAGGTCGACTTCGACACTTACTAGTGGTCCAATAATATCAGGTACAATAATAAAGTGAATAAATATGAAACAGAGTAAATATATGGAATACGCAAGTATAAAATACGTGATACAATTCCCTTCTTTATAATTTTACTCAAGCTCTCAGCTAGCAAGTTCCCTCCGTAACCAGAGCATATATATAGATATAGTGGATATCATCAAGAAGTTGTCATAAATCAAATCAGGGAAAAACCCTAAGATACACCGGCTTCTAGCCAAATATTACGCACGAATTCCATAAGAATGATGTATATATATAGTAAATGCCGAGGCGTACGACCCGATCCAATATAAAAGTAAACTATGCACTGCCGAGGATCGAACGGCGCGAACCATAGACACATCTATTAACCTGCCGAGGCGAACGGCCCGCTCCCATGAGAGTGTGGTACATAAATCCTGCCGAGGCGAACGGCCCGTTCCCATAAGAGTGTGATACATAAATCCTACCGAGGCTAACTGCCCGATCCCATAGAGTAGTAGAAGGAAATACCCCGCTCGCGAATCATACATGCGACGCTGTCAAATATAAATTTAAGGAATCACCCCGCTCGCGGATCATACTTTCGACGCGGTCAAACATAATTTTAACATCTAAATCATATCTATTTCTTGCTTCTTTTTAAAATAAGGGAAATTCAGCTTGTAGCTTTTTAAGGAAATTACCCCGCTCGCAAAACATACCTGTGACACGGTTACAATAGATTTCCTTAAGCAATTATAATATTTCTCAATTCTTTTCGAAAATACGAAGTTCAAATGAAACCTTTTAAATCTTATATTCTTCAATTTCACTATTTTCAAAACATATAATAAGCAAACTCAATCTCGCTACCTCTCAAGGCAAGCAATAAATGTAAATCAATAACAATATCAACAAGGCATAATGTAAGCCTAAAACTACCCAGATATAGGCATAGCTAGTAGCTACGTACGGACTCTCGTCACCTCGTGCGTATGTAACCCCCCAGAAATAGAAGCACATAATCATTCAGTTCACCTATGGGGTTAATTCCCTCTTACAAGGTTAGAAAGGAGACTTACCTCGCTCAGAAGTTCCATATCCGGCTTCCAAGCTCTTCCGACGACTCAAACCGATTGCCAACGCTCCAAAACTAGTCATTAATTTTGCAAACCCATAAGTATACACTCAAACACTCATAAAAATTCAATTTATATCAATTCCCAACTCCGCTCGAAAAGTTGACAAAATCTCCCTCGGACCCACGTGCCCGGATTCCGAAATTTTTCAAAGATAAAGTCTACCCATAACCTCACAAACTCAAATATATAATTCACTCCCAATTTCGTGCCCAAATCGTGGTCAAAATCCAAGAATACCAAATTTCTAGGTTTTTCTTCAAAACTCCAATTTTCACTAATTTCCCATGATTTTCCATGTTAAAATCTGGATATAATCCAAGTAATTAACTTGCAATAGGTGGGAATCACTTATGGCCTCAAACTGCTGAACGACGCGCTAGAGCTCAAAATGACCGGTCGGGTCGTTACATTCTCTCCCACTTAATATACGTTCGTCCTCGAACGTGCCGAGAACTATACTGAAGTTGTCTGAAATCATTGTTTAACACCTCGTGTACCTACTCGTGCTACCACAACTCAGTTGTGCACATAAACTCGATCAAATCTGAAGATATTCTCTTTTATTTAGGCGAATAAGCCTTAGAGCCCAGTTTCAACATCCGGAATTCTCTGCCAGGCCTGTTCCTAACATATGAACACCGTATCAATCACCACACGATGCACCGATACCTGATTGCATGCCTTTGCTGAATTCACACCCTACACCACTTCATTCAAAGGATCATAATAACATTCTCTGATCATAATAGCCGAAATTCCACGAACCTGATGCTCCCAATGCATCTCTTGACATATATAAGTCTTGTTGCACTCTTATGGAAGATACGTCTAGAAATTCATAACCAACTGCCGAGTCAATAATTCATTGAGTCTATACTCATGACAAGAACCATCACCTCATTCTGAACCAAATAATGATCTTTGCTCTTTAATATACTTCATATAATCCGATCGCATAGATCCTAGGTCCAATAATCCCGTCTCACCCAGTACGAATTGCTCAGGAAATACGTCACTCTGGACATGACCAAAAGTCCCATATGATGCCACAACGTGCCAATAGGCTAAAAACACGAACATGATACATAAGGAAAACGAACTCTGGAAGGGACTACTCAACACACGCAACTAATATGAGCTTTTGTTAGAAAATGAGAAACAAAACACACAAAAGATAAAATATGAAAACTGTATTCAACATCACATTGTTGCGGCGTGCAACCCGATCCAAACAACATACCCGTGGCGGCGTGCCACCCGATCCATACATAAAATTCACATAAGGAGATACATACCGAGCTAAATTGCTCATTACTACTAAATACCGAATATCGGTCACAAGCACGCTAAGTGCATAATGCCATCCCTGGGGAGACAGATAGCGCCATACGCTACAAAACTTAAGCACAACTGAGGTGCGATATATGATCTGAATCTCAAGAGCCATCATGCTCACATAATATCATCTCTACGCGAAACCTCACTACATAAGAAATTATCAAGCCGTCTCACAGCTCACACGACACAATGTAATATTACACAAAATAGCCGAAGACGAGATAACATCCAACGTCCAAATACTCCTCCATAAGGAGTGCTATGCTGAAATATACACATCTGGCCTGATATAGGGCACATATTCATATTTAAATCCACCCACCTCGAGCCGATTCTGACCGCACCATACTAGGCTAATAACCTTCCAAGGGTTCATCATAACCCCTTTTCCCCATAACTCACAAGAACATCCGTCACGACCGGAGCAGACCCCCACAGTCCACAACCCAATAAACCGAGTGCCCTCCAGGCATAAATTCTCAAATTAACGATATCACCACAATCTTCATACTTGGTTTAATTCTTCAATCAATCAAGTGACTACATACCACACTTATACAATCTCCCAGTGGGGCACGCTCCCACGACCTTCACCTTCCGCACCAGATAACAAGTCTGCACATCCATACCACAGGCCGCACTAACACTGTAAAGCGATTAAGAATCCATAACCAGAATGCAAAGCATTTTTCACAAAACACCGATCTCAAGTGACGCTGAAGACAATGCCAGCTTACTCTAAACATTCAAATACCTTTCCTGCCCATCCGAGCTCGTGGCATCCTTGTCAGTACCGAACTGCAACCTTGATTCTTGCTTTCAAATTCCACACCACTCACTGCACCTAACATGCCAATATGCGATAGTACAAGATTCTCATCGTAACTCCTGAACCACTAATAGATTAATACTTGATCCTATAGGAACTTTTCACTTAACTCATTTTAGGAGGACCATAGCAACATGCTAGTGAATCCTCATAACTGTAGCACAAGCAAATCTTCAAGTAGCGGCTAGACTAACATAACCCTTCCGAGATCTGCCTACACATAACATGCCATAATACTGGAATACTTCCGAATAAAATCAATTACGGCCGTCAAGCCTTACATGTACCGTCATAAATCACATGCATAACTTAATCACGCTGAAGGAACTGATCACTGCCGCCAGTATGCCAATTCAACCATGGCCAACCAATCTAACCTCTTTTAATTCGTCCTTAACTTGCCTTAGAGATAACCATAGCTCCAATCTTCTCATCACAAACCTAACTCGCACCATCTTGGGTGACCCCATTCCACGAGACCATGCCGTCTCCAAACCCATAAACCCTTTCATACCTTCCTTGCACACACATTAGTATCTTCAACTGGGACACCCATTCTAAATTTCCTCTATGAATCCGAAGTCATTTTCGCTCATTTTCCCTAAATGTTACACTGCAAGCCGAAGATATCATAGAACATTCCAAGCCTCTTTTCATAATCCGCTGCAAAAGCTCGATTCTTAACCATACTTATGGACGCGAAATCCTTAGGCACCACACCTTAACCTTTGAATACACTAGGATCGTTATTGAGAGCCACCCACTATGACTTGGTCCCGAATATAATCAATAAGGCCAATTATAGCACGCATTCGTCAAATTCTTTGCTCAAATCACTATTGATGACCCTCTTCCATAGTCATAATAACCCGCCAATATACCAATAACCAAAAATCTCATAAATAGATGACCATGCAACCCAATCGTAGGCGGTGGGACTCTCCCACTTAGCTTGAAGCTACTATTACACAACCCTAGAACCCACCAAGGTCCTTTATCTCTTATTGACATGATCTTGCGCAATCAAACCGCCAAATTCCTCGAAATCTTTCCGTTAGCATTTCATGAACACTCTGAATCTCTAGCAACATCCACATATTCGACCTCTTACTGGATAGCCAATAAAATCCTTCGTTGAAACTTTGCCAGCCACGCGACCGCTGACCTGCTCACAGGAGATAACCCACCTGTGGAAATTACATGCCGACATCTCCCAACGACGCTGCACTGCCCAACTACTACGAAATTAGTAATTCATCCTGAGCCCATGCTCACTCACTAGCTGCACAAGTCCATTCACTCCTCATGGACATCAACTAAAGGTGCAACAATACATTCCAATCCAAAGTCATGTTGTATCCTTCTTCATATCCAGCAACTCCTTTTCACTGCATCAAATCTTCTGCCGTATAATAACCAACATTTCGAATCGAGCCCGTAGACCCAGTCACTGACCATCGTGAATCCCAATTCACTCTAAACTCCTCCCAAGGCACGTAGTCATCCTACCACAGAACCCCTGTGCTGCTCTGCCACTCTCCCACTTTGGTCAAACTCACTCCTTTAAGCAACTACTCGACTCCTGTTTCCCACACTTGGCCTTCTAGGAGTTTAATCACCACAAGACACTTTCCACATGCCCTTCCTCATCCTTCGCCGCCCAGTCAAATACGAAGGAGGAAACATCCCGCACCACATCTGCAGTACCATTTCAATTCCTCAATTCCCGATTTATAATAAGCACTTCGCATCGCATAAGATTGAGTAGGAAGGAAACAAGGGCATAAGACTCAAAGGAATCAAACCGCACGATGAGGAATCAAGAAGGGGAGTGCTCCTAACAGCTTTGTAGCCTCTCGAAGATAAGTACAGATGTCTCCGTACCGATTCACAAGACTCTACTAGACTTGCTCATGACTCGTGAGACCTAAGGGAACGTAGTGCTCTGATACCATGTTGTCACGACCCAAAACCCACTTAGGGCCGTGATGGCGCCGTACACCACTGTCAGGCAAGCCAACACCAAGAAGTTAATTTAGTTCTCGTTTTAATAATTTTGAAAACTATGATTTTCCTCCGTTTAACTAGTAAAGATAATCTTTACAGAGTAAATGAAGGAATGTTTACAATTTAATACTGAGTACCCCATCATCATCCCAGAATCCGGTGTCACAAGTGCATGAGCAGTTTTTAGGAAGTAAATGTGATACAATAAGTGTCCGGAATACAAATTGGACAGAAAAAAAAATACAATACAATACTCTGAAGGAGACTCTGCTGGCCGTGGGTCGTCTCGAGAGATGCAGCTCACCTAAGTCTCCGTATCAACCATGCCGCTGCGCCCAACGAGGCCACTGGACATACCTGTGCCTGTGCAACAAAAATGCACAGCAAGCGTAGCATGAGTACGAAAACAACGTGTACCCAGTAAGTATCCCGTCTAACCTCAAAGAAGTAGTGATGAGAGGTCGACTTCGACACTTACTAGTGGTCTAATAATATCAGGTACAATAATAAAGTGAATAAATATGAAACAGAGTAAATATATGGAATAAGCAAGTATAAAATACGTGATACAATTCCCTTCTTTATAATTTTACTCAAGCTCTCAGCCAGCAAGTTCCCTCCGTAACCAGAGCATAATTATAGATATAGTGGATATCATCAAGAGGTTGTCATAAATCAAATTAGGGAAAAACCCTAAGATACACCGGCTTCTAGCCAAATATTACGCAATAATTCCATAAGAATGATGTATATATATAGGAAATGCCGAGGCGTATGGCCTGATCCAACATAAAAGTAAACTATGCACTGCCGAGGGTCGAAAGGCGCAAACTATAGATGCATCTATTAACCCGCCGAGGCAAACGGCCCGCTCCCATGAGAGTGTGGTACACAAATCCTGCTGAGGCAAATGGCCCAATCCCATAAGAGTGCCCGATCGCATAAGAGTGTGGTACATAAATCCTGCCGAGGCTAACGGCCCGATCCCATAGAGTAGTAGAAGGAAATACCCCGCTCGCGAATCATACATGCGACGCGGTCAAATATAAATTTAAGGAATCACCACGCTCGCGGATCATACTTGCGACGCGGTCAAACATAATTTTAACATCTAAATCATATCTCTTTCTTGCTTCTTTTTAAAATAAGGGAAATTCAGCTTGTAGATTTTTAAGGAAATTACCCCGCTCGCGAAACACATCTGCGACGCGGTTACACATAGATATCCTTAAGCTATTATAATATTTCCCAATTATTTTCGAAAATACGAAGTTCAAATGAAACCTTTTAAATCTTATATTCTTCAATTTCACTATTGTCAAAACATATAATAAACAAACTCAATCTCGCTACCTCTCAAGGCAAGCAATATGTAAATCAATAACAATATCAACAAGGCATGATGTAAGCCTAAAACTATCCGGACATAGGCCTAGCTAGTAGCTACGTACGGACTCTCGTCACCTCGTGCGTACGTAAACCCCCACAAATAGAAGCACATAATCATTCAGTTCACCTATGGGGTTAATTCCCTCTTACAAGGTTAGAAAGGAGACTTACCTCGCTCAGAAGTTCCATATCCGGCTTCCAAGCTCTTCCGACGACTCAAACCGCGCTCCAAAACTAGTCATTAATTGTGCAAACCCATAAGTATATACTCAAACACTCATAACAATTCAATTTATATAAATTCCCAACTCCGCTCGAAAAGTTGACAAAATTGCCCTCGGACTCACGTGCCCGGGTTCCGAAATTTTTCGAAGATAAAGTCTACCCATAACCTCACGAACTCAAATATATAATTTACTCCCAATTTCGTGCCCAAATCGTGGTCAAAATCCAAGAATACCAAATTTCTAGGTTTTTCTTCAAAACTCCAATTTTCACTAATTTCCCATGATTTTTCATATTAAAATCTAGATATAATCCAAGTAATTAACTTGCAATAGGTGGGAATCACTTATCTTGATATGGATGATGAAAATGGAGGTCCAAAATCGCTCCTAGGTCGGCTCCCATGGAGGAAATGAGATGAAATGAGCCAAACCCATTTCATTTCACTTATACACTGCCCAAACGATTCTTCTTCGCGTTCGCGAGACCCCCGTCGCGTTCGCGAAGAAGAAAATTTCCAAAAACTATTTTTCAAACTCTTCTCAGACAGCCTCTAGTATAATGGCCATAAATTTTTGTACAAAGCTCCAAATGACAATATGGTTTTGATGTTTTGAAACAAGACACCAGGATCTATAACTTTCATGTTTTGGTCATCTCCCGATTCCTTACAGATTTTGAGAAATAAGCTGCCAAAGTCAGCCCTTTGCAACACAAATTTCTTCTTCATCTTCGCAGACAGCCTGTAGTGCACCAGCCATACTTGTTTGTACACAAATCCAAATGCTAAATAGTTTACCTTTCCTAAAACTAGACACAAAGGGCTACAACTTTCATTTTTGGACCATCTCCAAATACCTTGTATATTGTGAGATATGAGCCTCCGAAGTAAGACGTGCGCAACAGAAATTCTTCTTCTTCGCGAACGCGAGACTCACTTCGCGAACGCGTTGAACAAAATCCAAGAAGCCAAATCCTTCTTCGCGAACGTGAGGGGACCATCGCGGACGCGAAGACTAACACCAGACACCAGCATTAGCCATTGCAAAACAGCCCGAATAATCCGAAACCATCCCGAAACACACCCGAGGCCCCCGGGGTCCCGTCCAAACATATCAAAAAGTCCCATAACATAACACGGACCTGCTCGAGGCCTCAAATCACATCAAACAATGCTAAAACCATGGTTCTCACTCCAATCCAAGCTTAATGAAGTTTAGAATTTCTAACTTCTATATTCGATGCCGAAACCTATCAAATCACGCCCGATTGACCTCAAATTTGGCACACAAGTCATATTCGACATTACGGACCTACTCCAACTTCCGGAATCGGAATCTGACCCCGATATCAAAAAGTCCACATCCGGTCAAACTCCTCAAAACCTTCAGATTTTTATCTTTAGCCAAATGACTCCAAAATGACTCATGGACCTCCGAATTCACTTCCGATCGCGTTTCCAACACCGGCATCACCATACGGAGCTATTCCCAGACTCAGAATCCCAAACGGACATCGATAACTCCGAAATGCACTTCAACCCAAACTTATGAAATTCTTTCAAAAATGCTAACTTCCACAATAGGTGCCGAAACTTTCTCGGACCTTCCAAAACCCGATCCGGACATACGCCCAAGTCCGAAATCATCATACAAACCTGTCGGAACCTTCGAATTCCGATTCCGAGGTCGTTTACTCAAAAATCCAATCTTAGTCAATTTTTCCAACTTAAAGCTTTCGAAATGGGAATTCTCTTTCGAAATGAACTCCGAACCTCTCGTAATTCAATTCTAACCACGCGTACAAGTCATTATACCTAAAGTGAAGCACTTATGGCCTCAAACTACTTGACAACTAAATGTGAACACAGGGAATTGTTGCATGTACTAGAAAGAATCTCTTTAATTTACTATGGGGTCGTTTGATAGGAAACAATTTATCTCATAATTAATTATCTAGGGATTAGTTGTCCCACCCTCCCATGGGGATAAAAGAACACTACAATCCCCCAATAACTAATTCTGAGATTAGTTATACCACGATTTTATCCCAACCAAACGTGGATTAAGCTCATCACAAATTTAATCCCGGGATTATTTATCCCTTATCCCTCGTACCAAACGAGCCCTATGTGTCTTAGTTTGATCGGGTATGGAGTTATAAGAAAGTAAATGTTAAATTGAGTGCCTATATGAATTAATAAAGAATTTGATTCGTTACCGTGTTCCTTAAACGTGAAGTAAAATAAGCAGTAAAGTAAGCACAACGATTTTACGTGGAAAATCACCCGGCTCAAAAGATGCAAAAACTACGACCTGCTGCATAGGATTTCAACTTCAACTCCACTAGAACAATGAGCCAAAATATGTCGATTACAAGACTATAATTCAATATTCTCCAGTACACGTACTGCGATTATTTGATTTACAAGTTAGTCTAACCCATAAACCAAATAGTCACTCCAACTCACTAATTTTTTGTGACTCTTTGGTTACAACTCAATTTTCCAAAACACATTCACTAGACTGAATCATGAAGAGCACAACACTGGTACTCGATAGAGTGTGCAAAATGTAGTTCTTCAGATAGAGTGTGAAAAAATATCCTCAGAAGTCCAAATCGATTGTATTTAAACTCCTGGAATCCAAGAACTTCTAGGAGTCCTATGCATAGTCAGCTTCTTGTTTGATCGGACCATTATTGTTCCAAGGACTCTACAAGTCTTGAAACTCTTGTCTCTTACTGATTTATTTGTATCTTCTTGGGTAATAACCCTTATCATGTGTAGCAACCTTCGTCCACCAAACTCGGACCTGGGTAACTTTCAGATAATGTTAGTGACTTGCAAAGACGTACAATTATCAACCTTTAGGAGCTGGTCCTTTACCTTGAGGAGCTGGTTCTTAGAACAGTTAAGTAGCGATGTTGAGGACCTGGTTCTTCGAACATTGCATATGAATAAACTTTGTTAATAACCAAACTCTCAATATTCAACAAAATTTCTCTTTTTGATGATGAAAAACTTTGTATACACTAGAACCAGGTAACCACAACAAGTCGAGATCAACATGCACCATTACACCACTAACAGACACATTCACAACAGCCCCAACCCCATCTTCCCCTTTTGGTATCATTGAAAAAAATAACAAAAAGATGTTAGACATATTAAGCATCGTTAATGTAAGATTCAAGGCCATACAGGCTACATCACAAGCTCAAGAATTATCAAAGCAAACAGACTAGGCTGATGATCCAATATTGTACAAAGCATAAAAAGAGTATAAGAGAAATCATTTTTAGTGCCAAAATAACCCAAGGGCCTAGTATTAAACCATTAGAACAATAAACTTAAATCTATCATACTTGCTATTTTACGATTAATAAAATAACCTTATATATATTACATAGGTCTTGCAATTAGTTTGATTAATTATTCGATTTTAGTTAATTGGTCTATCATTTCAATAATTCGAAACTAATCTTACAGTTTGAAAAATAGAGTAATTTTATAATTTTATGATATTAGTAGTGTATATGATAATTATAATTTTATTGAAAACAATTAAGTTTATGTAATTTAATTTTTAAAAGGATGAAAATGGTTAAAGGCTATAACTGCAATTCTCTATTAAATACAATATGACCATTTTTTAAATTCATTTTGGCCCAAATGCTAAGACCAATCCAAAAAAGTACCCGGTCCAAACAACCCCATTCCCTTTCATTTGGCAATCCATGACCTCCCCTCCAAACCAATGAAATCGCGCCATGTCACTTGCCTCCCTCAGTCACAAAGAAAGCACAACAGATCTGGACCGTTGATATATTTCATCAACGGTCTAACTTTAATCTCCCTTTTCCTTTTATTCTTTAACCATTCAAGATTCATGCTCAACCGTCCGATCAGAGAGATTCAACGGTTGCCTATTTTAGTATTTTTAGCATTTTATAAAATCTTTATCTCCCTAAAAATCAGGCCGTTGATCAAATTATCAAACGGCTCGGATCCAATCTCGCATTTTTAACCCCAAGGAAACCCCTAACTCTATATCATTTCATCAGAGACCGCCCGCCTCTTCTTTCCCCTATTTCCTCTGTTCTCTCTAGCCTTCTACAATATCAGTCTTTAAAATCTTGCACAAATTCGTGCAAGGTCACGAATCTTGACCGAAATCATGCCTTTTGGCTTCCCCAGCCGTGAATCTCGCCGATACCTTCTCCGTTTCATCGCTTCATTTTAAAATCCCTCAAATTTGGAACACTAGCTTAAAGATGCAACTTCAAATCGCTCAAATCCTCTCATGATCCATCAAATCAAAACATGCATGGAGTTTTTCAGAAGATTCGTCATGAGGATTCTTTACCCAGAGATCAAACGCAATGACCTCTTGGTTTTAGGTTTTGTCCGATGGTTCTCTGCCTTTAACGCTTATTTCCTCCTCTCAGGCAAATTACTTCACTATTTCAATGATTGGCGAACTACATCTCAAAAAATTCGCTTAATTAACAACGGTTATTCGATGATTTTAACTAAGATAGATATGAATGCTTAAGGTCTAATCTCTTATCACTTAGTTGGAACATGTCAGTTTAAGTGTTTAAATTGCTTTCTTTCTTCGCATGAGTATTTCGTAATCCTGAAGTAGCCTTGAGACATTACTGTGAAAATCTTTGTGTCTTTATATGTCACGACCCGAATTTCCCCACCCTCGAGAGTCGTGATGGCGCCTACTAGTGAAAGCTAGGCAAGCCAATCGTTCCAAATATTTTACCTTTATCCATTTTTAATCCTTTAGCAGTTGTGAATTAACATTATATAAATAGCGGAAGTAATAAAATGGAAGAATGAAATGTAACAACTTAAAATAATACCGATACAATTCCATAAACATAAGCTACCCAGAACTGGTGTCAGAATCTTACAGACTGTCTAGGAATACTACAAATAGGGGTTCGAAAGATAAATACAAAGCTGTTTCTGAAATACATAAAAGAAACAGTATGGAAAGATAGAAGGAGACGCCAAGGCTTGCGGACGCCTGCAAGACTACCTCGGATCGCCTGATGGACTGAAGGCAGCAACCTCACTGCGGTCCAAAAGCTGCAGCACCGGGATCTGCACACAGTGCAGAGTGTAGTATCCGCACAACCGACCCCACGTGCTGGTAAGTGCCTAGCCTAACCTTGGCGAAGTAGTGACGAGGCTAGGACAAGACTACCAAATAAACCTGTGCAGTTAAATCATATACAACGGGAAAAATAAAGGCAGAAATTTACAGTTAAGGATAGGAGGGGGAAACATGCTGCGGGGAACATCAAGTAACAACAGAAAACCAATAGATAAATGTAACACCACAATTCAATTATCAGCAAGAATCAGGAAAACCAAAGACAAGTGCACGACATCATCCTTCGTGCTTTTACTCTCGTCCTCACCATAAGAATCAATATAATTGGCACGGCATCACCCTTCGTGCTTTTACCTCACATAATCATGGTAAAGAATTATCCTTCGTGCATTATCACTCATATCATGGAACGACATTGTACATCGTGCGGCACGACATCACCCTTAGTGCTTTTACCTCACAATATCAGCACGACATCACCCTTCGTGCATTAACGCTCTCAAACTCACGCACGGCATCACCCTTCGTGCTTTATGTCGCGCCCCCTTTTCCCTCTTTTCGTCGGAAAATCGGGTTTGTGACATTTTGGGCATAGGACAACTTATGCATTTTGGAACTGGGTTTTGCATTTGAAGAGTCGCCACCTAATGATTTAAGGTGCATTAGGACACCTATAAGGTTCAACTACAACTATATTTTGATAACCAGAGATAGGGTAAGGGCTTGAAATTATCCCAAGGGGAAGGTGTTAGGAACCCCTCAGGATCCACTAGTGTGGTTCCCGGCCAGACAGTTCTTTGTGAATTTGTGCAATTAACAAGTAAACAAATAAGGCTCAAATAAGAGGGGATTTCAATACACAAGTGTTTGGAAGTGATAAAAGTAAAACAGAGTTTGCAAAGCAATCATTAAAGGGTTGATTTTGAAAAGAAGTTACAATTCTGTAAATATTTGAAGGAAAGAAAGGGGAAGGGGAGGTCCTAGGTTTATTTGCAATATGGATCACATCAATGCAATACCCGGTAATCACTCCTCGAGAGAGGGGCTACACATGGTATTAGCGCACCGGTCATCATATCCATATCTACCCTTCCCACCCCGTCGAGGTGCTAAAGCGCAGATTGGTCTCGACCACTATTGCATGTTATTACCCGTCCCATTCCTATCGGTCCTGGAGGCACTTAGGACTACTATTCCTAAAGGGGAGGGATATTAGGCTGACTTTGAGGTTTCACAATGTGAAAAAGCTAGGGCGACATACAAAACACATAGGACTGCACATTAATGGGGGAACATGTAAACACCCAAAAAGGCTCATGTATACCTCCTCAAGCAAAGCACATAAATAGCATGACTTAAACAACAATCAAGGTCCGAATCTAAAATACTAAGGCAAAGGGAGTTTCAGTTGTTGAAGCAGACCAATTTATTACATAACTCAGATAAGAAGTCCGAATCAGGCCTGCCTGCTGGTTGTAGCAATTACTAATTAACAAAGGCGGATTCAGTTTTATTATTGTTATCACCTAAGGCTTGCCTAGGTGTTTGGGTGAGATCCTATTAACATGATATCTATTACCAATTCAGAATGGGGCAAAGCAGTAACAAATTCTAGAATAAACGATTTAAGATCCTATAAACATGCTTTCTAAACCGTATTAATAGGAAGGGAAAGAGTCGTTGAAAATTAGTTCAGAACAGTGAGAGTTAGTCTGATTTTAGACTATACTGGTTTCAGATGATGGCATCTATTATTGCTGATTTTAAATCCTATAGACATGATATCTATTATTGCTGATTTTAATTTCTATAGACATGATATCTGTTGAACGTAAAACGAAATAGGCATGATTTTACTTGAAATTCCTATAGGCATGATTTCTATGAAAAATGGTACTGATTTTAGATGCCAGATTATAACCAATAGGATCCTAAGAACATGGTCTCTAAATATGGTAATAAACATGCAGAACTTAAGACAAATCCTATAGGCATGTTGTCTAAATACAGAATTTAAAACAGGTCCTATAGACAGGTTCTCTAAATGCAGAGTTAAACATGCAAACTTTAAGGACAAGTCCTATAGGCATATTATCTAAATACTGAGTTAATCATACAGAAAAAAATAAACAGGTCCTAAAGGCATGATCTCTACCCCTCTAATAGTTAAGCATGCACAATAACTCAGCCCTTTTTCACTAACCAACCCCAAATGTTTATCACAAATTATTACAGACCAAAATAATGAATTACATCAAAAAATGTAAAAAAGAAGAAGTTACAACCATAGGAAGCCTAATTCTGACTTCCTCTCTGAGTTATGGAACAAAACACCTCAAATGCCAACTTGTTTCAAAGCTTTTCTCAGACGTGGGTGTGTCAAAGTTCCCTAAGGGTCTCAAGGGACCCCGGGCAGTGCTTACACCCAAGTTTGCATAACCAGATAGAGATGAGTGTAGTGTGGAAGGGCCAGCCCTTATGTGTCCAAGTTCAGAGGGAGCTCATGGGTCCCAAGGCAAGGCTCGCACAAGAGGGGCAGAATCTAAGTCTAAGAGTATAGTGGAAGTGCAGAAATAGAGATTTAAAAATGAGTGAAGAATAGAGAGGGGTAAGGGTAAAAAACAGTAGTAGCAAAGCTAACAATCAGCATTTTCACACAAAGGGGTCAAGGGTTTAGGAATACATTGCAGGGAGCATATGACCCTAGGAAGGGTCAGGTTTGGACATGCACAGCAATAGATGGTGCTGGCATACCCATAAACCAGCCAGAGAATACAACACAGAGGGGATATGAAGGTTATCACCCCAGGGAAGGTCAGGTTTGGGTTATGCACATCAATGTCTAATGCTGACATGCCACCAAACCAACCAAGGAATACAAACACATAGGGGATATGGGGGTTTGGGATTCATAAGTCATAATAAGTGACTGACAGAGTTCATACATAAGAAAACATTAATTCAGAAGAGAAAGGTGTAGATTACAGTATACTCATTAATGGAACTTGATTAAACACAAGCAGGAAACATGCAAGAGTGAGGGAAATAGTAAGAAAACATGTTGTTGATGCTGGAAAATCAATTAGAACATACCAGTAAAGAAGCAAATGCAGAAAGAAAAGTAAGCAAATTTCCACAGCCTAGCCTTGGCTTTCAGCCGGCTAGACAAGGCAGCAACACAAGTAGTAACAGAGAAAAAGAGAGAGAGAGTTTTGAGTGAAGTGTGTGTTCTGAACTCAAGTGTTTCGTTCCATGTGTTCGTTCTTTTTGAAAGAAGAGCGAAGCAGGGTATTTATAACCTTTTTGAAAACGAGTGAAGGAAGGGAGATAAGTAAAATTTTAGTACAAATATGGAAACAATCAATAGTCAGAATCAATCATACAAGTGATTTCCTTTAATTAAGGCATCACTGTTTAACAGATTAAAATAAGGAAGGAAATCAATTTAGAGACGGCCTGATTATTGCCATAAAAGAAGTAGTAAAAAATATTAAGTAAGCAATCGAGTCTAAGTACAGAAATATACTTATTTTGGGAATAGATTCAGCAAGGTAAATATTATCACAAATGGAAAAGAATCAATCAATTTTGAACGGGCGAGTGAAATCAGGGTTCATAAAAGGAGAGCTTTGAAATTAGTCACAAGATGAAGATCAATAAAGGAAGAAACTTCAGCATATAAATAAAGTGAACAAGGTCATCAGACATGCGAGGCCAAACTCATGGACAAAATCACAAACGGGCAGTAGTAGCAGAAGTAGGCTAGGTTTCAGTAGTAAAGCAAGCATTCGAAGCATAGTAATCAAGTAGGTCAAATCACATTGAATCAAAAGAGAAGAAAACATAGCCTCAGAGACATGCAAAGGTTTTGAAAATAGCAGGTGAGGAAACCCTTTTAAAAAGTTAGGGTTTCAGCCGTAGTCAGATAAGTCACATAGAGAAAAGAGAGTTTTAAAACAAAGCTTTAGTCGAGTCAAGTACTCAAACAAGCAATTTCAGACCCCCAAAGAGCTAGGGCTTCAACAACAATCGATTTTAAAAGATGATAAACAAATAAATCAAATAAGTACTAGCAAACAGATGGGTACACATCTAACGAACAGTTTCAGAACTCGAATGAACCCAAAAGAAATTAGGGTTTTCAACATGCTAACTCAGATAGGAGAACAACATGAACAAAACATAGCAAAATCAGAAACATGTTAAAATCAGAGAGGAGATTTTGAAAAGAAAAACTTGAAGGAAAGTCCTAATCAAAAAGTGAAGAGTCATTTTGAAAGAAAGGTCAAAGAAACTTCGAGAAGCACTTGAAAAGTTCATGGCAAGCACAGATCTAAGGTAGATCTGAAAGAAATCGAAAAAGTCTTAGAGATTAGTGTTTCAGAAAACCCAAAAGCAATGAGAAAGGCCCTAAAAGTTACCAATCTAGCCAGGAGAGTCAAGAATCTGACTCGAATGGCCATGGCTGGCCGGAGAAAGGTCATCGAGCAAGGACTGGACCAAATTCCTTCAAAATCTGGTCATGAGACTACAAAACCAAACACATAAAGCCAGGGAAGGCTGGTACAGGTCTCAGATGACCCTGGAAGGCTATGGATTATGGTGGATTAGGGTAGCGGTGGCTAGGGTTTGGGTGGTGTTGTAGAGAGAATTTGGGAGAGGAGGGATTCAGGGGCTGTGCAAATGAATGAATGGGGTAGGTTTTTGGGGGGGGGGGGTCGCTGGGTTAAAAAAGGCAAGAAATAACGTGGACCGTTGATCTGGTAGATCAACGGTCGAGATTAGAAAGGGTAGGTGGGGATCCGGGTCTGGGTCGATTTAATTGGGATTGGGTCGGGGTTTAACTGGGTTCAATTGGGGTCAGATTTTAGGTTATAATTGAAATGAAATTGGGCCATTATTTAAATAGCCAATTTTCCCTATTTAATTTATAAAAAGTAATAAATTAATTTCTGGAAATAAATTGAAAGCGCTAAAATGATTTATAACATATAATTAACTATTTAGAAATGCTGGAGTTAATTTTTGTAAATGTGAACGTAATTAAATCCTAAAAGAGGCTAATATTGCAATTATGCAATTTTAGCTTTAAAAATACTAAGTAAAATTTGTAAAAATATGCAAAAATCATCTTGGCTATATTTTAGCATAAATATAAAAGTTCAACAAGTGAATCACCAAAAGTGATAATTTTAGAAATTATTATTGGATTTTTATGGATAAAATAGGGGAATAAAAGAATTTAAAAAATCTTTAAAAATTAAGGAAAAATAATAAAACACTTGGATATACTTATATATGCATACAGATGCCATTTTAAAGTTATTTTGCATACTGAAAAATACATAGGAAAAAATTGGGTATCAACACTTTACACTCTTCCTTACTCAAGCAACAATCACAAAGCAATTTGGGCAAGGAAATCAATAATATCACAATAGAATCCCGGCAAAGGAACAAAAGCATATCAACAATATCCCGGCAAGGGAAAACAATATCATGAGTAATAACATCCCGGCAAGGGAGATAATATCAAAAGCAATAACATCCCGACAAGGGAGACAATATCATAAACCTCTTCTCTTTTCCACAATTACTTCACAACTCAATTCTCAACTTGAGCCATTGCTCTACAATGTTCAATTACCAATAATGCTTTCACAAGCCTTGTTCAACAATAGAAATCATCATATAAAACATGAACAATACGAAATAGAGTCACATTAATCATAGTATAAGACTCGCGGTCATGCTTGACACCGACGTATAGATACTCGTCACCATGCCTATACATCATACTCAACAATTAACACATAGAAAATAAGACACAACTCCTAATCCCTCAAGCTAAGGTTAAACCAAACACTTACCTCGATGCCACGAACACAATTCAAGCCTCAACTACCGCTTTACCTCTTGTTTCCACCACCAATTCGCTTGTATCTAGCCACAATTTACTTAATAATATTAATAAATGCTAAATGAATCAATTCTAATGCATGAAAATAGGTTTTCAAATGATTTCCCCAAAAAGTCAAAAATCGACCCCGGGCCCACACGGCCAAAACTCGAGGTTCGAACCAAAACTCGATTACCCATTTACCCACAAACTCAAATATATAATTTGTTTTGAAATCGGACCCCAAAACGAGGTCCAAATCCCCAAAATTGGAAAATCCTAAGTTCTACCCAAAACACCCAATTTTCCCCATGAAAACCTTTGATTTTGGATTGAAATCATGTGAAAAGATGTTATAGATTAAAGAAAATGAGTTAGAAATGACTTACAATTGATTTGGAGAAGAACTTTTCTATAGAAAATCGCCCAAGAGAGTTTAGGTTTTGAGAGAGTTTGAAAAATGAAGAAAAATGCGTCTAAGTCTAAATTAGCTGGTCGCAGATGTCGCAATTGCGACCAGGGTTCGCAATTGCGAACCCCTTCAGGACCTGCTATCTTCGCCAATGCAAAGAATATGTCGCATTTGCGCCCATGGGAAAATCCTGTCACCGTCGCATTTGCGAGGGACTAGTCGCATTTGCGATAGAAGTGTCGCATTTGCGACCAAGGCCTGCCCAGGCTAGGTTCGCATTTGTGACACCTGGGTCACAATTCCCATGCCTGAGGACTTCGCAATTGCGAGATCAGAGGCCTGGGCAAAATATTAGATACCAACAACTTTTTCCTAAGTCCAATTTCACTCTGTGGCCTATCCAAAACTCACCCGAGCCCTTGGGGCTCCAAACCAAACATGCATGCAAGTCCCAAAACATCATACGAACTTGCTCGTGCGATCAAATCATAAAAATAACATCAACAACTATGAATTAAACCTCAAATTCATGAAATCACTCAAGAACACCAAAATTACTATTTTCGCAAATAAGGTCCGATTTATACCAAACGAACTCTGATTCTTACCAAACTTCACAGATTCGACTTAATTATTATCTCAAACTTGTACCAGGCTCCGGAACAAAGATACGGGCCCGATAACATCAAGAATTTACATCAATTCACTTCTAAAAGCCTTTATATTTTCCAGAAAACAATTTTCTTTAAAAATTTATTTCTCGAGCTTGGGACCTCGGAATTCGATTCCGGGAATATGCCCAAGTCCCAATTTGTACTACAGACCCAACGAGACCATTGGATCACGGGCCCGGGTCCGTTTACCAAGAATGTTGACCAAAGTCAACTTTATTTAATTTTAAATGCCAATTTTCCTTATTTTACTTAGTTTTCACATAAAAGCTTTCCGGAAACGCGCCCGGACTGCGCACGCAAATCGAGGTGAGACAAAAAGAGGTTTTTAAGGCCTTAGAACACAAAATCGATTTGTACAACAAGTGATGGCCTTTTGGTTCATCACATTCTCCACCTCTAAAACAACCGTTCGTCCTCGAACGGACATAAAAAGGAAGTACCTGAGTAGGAGAAAAGATGGGGATATCGGCTCCGTATATCGGACTCAGACTCCCAGGTCGCTGCCTCAACAGGCTGACCTCTCCACTGAACACGAACAGAAGGGAAACTCTTCAATCTCAACTGACGAACCTGCCAGCCTAGAATCGCTACCGGCTCCTCCTCATAGGACAAGTCCTTGTCCAACTGGACAGTGCTAAAGTTTAACACGTGGGATGGATCGTCGTGATACTTCCGAAGCATGGACACATGAAACACTGGATGCACAGCTGATAAACTCGGCGGCAACGCAAGTCTATAAGTCACCTCTCCCACTCGATCAAGAATCTCAAACAGGCCAATGGGCCTAGGGCTAAGCTTGCCCCTCTTCCCAAATCTCATCACGCCCTTCATAGGCGACACCCGAAGTAACACCCGCTCGCCGACCATGAATGCCACATCACGAACCTTACAGTCGGCATAACTCTTTTGCCTGGACTGAGCTGTACGAAGCCTATCCTGAATGATCTTGACCTTGTCCAAGGCATCCTGTACTAGATCCTTACCCAACAACCGAGCCTCTCCCGGCTCAAACCATCTAACTGGCGACCGACACCGCCTACCATATTAAGCCTCATAAGGAGCCATCTGGATGCTCGACTGGTAGCTGTTGTTGTAGGCAAACTCCACTAAAGGCAAAAACTGATCCCACGAGCCTCCAAAGTCAATGACATAAGCTCGGAGCATATCCTCCAAAATCTAAATAGTACGTTCGGACTGCCCATCCGTATGAGGATGAAATGCTGTGCTCAACTCAACCCGTGTGACCAACTCACGCTGAACTGCCCTCCAGAAATGCGAGGTAAACTGCGTACCTCGGTCCGAAATGATAGACACGGGCACACCATGAAGACGAAAAATCTCCCGAATATAGATCTCAGCTAACCTCTCGGAAGAATAGGAGACTGCCACAGGAATAAAATGTGCTGACTTGGTCAGCCTATCAACAATAACCCACACTGCATCAAACTTCCTCTGAGTCCGTGGGAGTCCAACAACGAAGTCCATGGTGATACGCTCCCACTTCCACTCAGGAATCTCAATCTTCTGGAACAAACCACCAGGTCTCTGATGCTCGTACTTTACCTGCTGACAATTCAAACACCGAGACGCAACAATATCCTTCTTTATCCTCCTTTACTAATAATGCTGCCGCAAATCCTGATACATCTTAGCGGCACCCGGATGAATAGAGTATCGGGAACTATGGGCCTCCTCTAAAATCACTCTCAAATACGACCCTGCATCCTCAAAGCTCCATCATCTGCCAATGTAACCTGCTTGGCACCCCCGTGCCGCATTGTGTCTCTAGGGACAAGCAAATAAGGATCATCATACTGCCGATCTCGAATACGCTCCAATAATGAAGAACGAGCGACTGTGCAAGCTAACACACAGCTGGGCTCAGAAACATCCAACCTCACGAACTGATTGGCCAAAGCCTGAACATCCAAAGCAAGTGGTCTCTCACCAACCGGAATATATGCAAGACTGCCCATACTGGCTGACTTTCTACTCAAAGCATCGGCCACCACATTGGCCTTCCCCGGATGATATAAGATGGTGATATCATAGTCTTTCAACAGCTCCAACCACCTCCTCTGCCTCAAATTTAGTTCCTCCTGCTTGAACAAATAGTGTAGACTCTTGTGATCCGTGAACACCTCACATGACACGCCATACAAATAGTGCCTCCAAATCTTCAGCGCATGAACAGTGGCTGCTAACTCCAAATCATGAACTGGATAATTCTTCTCATGAATCTTCAACTGCGGCGAAGCATAAGCAATGACCTTGCCATCCTGCATCAACACCACACCAAGTCAAATACGAGATGCGTCACAATAAACTGTATATGGCCATGAACCTGTGGGCAATACCAACACCGGCGTCGTAGTCAAAGCTGTCTTGAGCTTCTTAAAGCTCGCCTCACACTCGTCCGACCACCTGAACTGGGCACCCTTCTAGGTCAAGCTGGTCATCGGGGCTGCAATAGATGAAAACCCTCCACAAACCGAGGGTAATAGCCGGCCAAACCCAAGAAACTCCGGATCTCTGTAGCTGATGTGGGTCGAGGCCAGTTCTTGACTGCCTCTATCTTCTTCAGGTCCACCTAAATACCCTCTACTGATACAACGTGGCCCAAGAATGCAACTGAACTCAACGTAAACTCGCACTTTGAAAACTTATCATACAACTGACTATCCCTTAGAGTCTGAAGAACGACCCGAAGATGCTGCTCGCGCTTCTCCCGGCTGCGGGAATAAATCAAAATATTGTCAATGAAGACAATCACGAAGGAATCCAAATAAGGCCAGAACACTCGGTTCATCAAATCCATGAAAGCTGCTGGGGCATTTGTCAATTCGAATGACATCACCAAGAACTCATAATATCCGTACAGAGTGCGGAAAGCTGTCTTAGGGACATCGGATGCCCTAATCCTCAACTGATGGTAGCCAGATCTCAAGTCAATCTTCGAAAATACCTTGGCACCCTGAAGGTGATCAAACAAATCATCAATCTCGGCAATGGATACTTGTTCTTGATTGTGACCATGTTCAACTACTGGTAATCTATACACATCATCGATCCGTCCTTCTTCTTAACAAACAACACCGGCGCACCCCAAGGCGAGACACTAGGCCTAATAAAACCCTTATGAAACAAGTATTGCAACTGCTCCTTCAATTCTTTCAACTCAGGCAGGGCCATACGATATGGTAGAATAGAAACGGGCTGAGTGCCCGGAGCCAAATCAATGCAGAAGTCAATATCCCTGTCGGGTGGCGTACTCGACAGGTCTGAAGGAAATACCTCAGGAAACTCACGAACAACAGGCACAGAATCCATAGAAGGAACCTCGACACTAGAATCACGAACATAGGCCAAATAGGCCAAACATCCCTTATCAACCATACGCCGGGCCTTCATATATGAGATAACCCTATGGGTAGAATGGCCAGGAGTCCCTCTCCACTCTAGACAAGGTAAACCCGGTAAAGCTAAGGTCACAGTCTTGGCATGACAGTCCAAGATAGCGTGGTAAGGTGATAACCAGTCCATCCCCAGTATGATATCAAAATCAACCATATCCAAAAGTAACAAATCTACTCGAGTCTCAAAGACCCCCAATCACATCTATAGAGGAACAATGGACACGATCTACCATAATAGAATCACCCACCGGTGTAGACACATAAATAGGAGCACTCAAGGAATCACTAGGCATGACCAGATACGGTGAAAAATAAGATGACGCATAGGAGTATGTAGATCCTGGATCAAATAGAACTGAAGCATCTCTACTACAAACCAGAACAGTACCTGTGATAACTGCATCGGAAGCCTCAGCCTCAGGCCTGGCTGGAAGAGCATAACATCTGGGCCGGGCCCCACCACTTTGAACTACATCTCTGGGAGGGCCTCCTGCTGGCTGGCCTCCACCTCTAGTGGCCTGACCTCCACCTCTAATACCTCTACCTCTACCTTTAGCACCTCTACCTCTCCCTCTAGCTAGCTGAGCGGGCGGTGGAACACCCGGTGCCTAAACTATGGCACGGGAACCCTGATGCTGAGAGCTGCTCGGTGCTCGAGGGCAAAATCTAGCAATATGCCTCGTATTGCCACAAGTATAACAAGCCCTCGGCTACTGAGACTGCTGACCCTGACGGCCTAAATGACCACCCTGAAAACTCTGGAGCGGAGGTGCACTGATAGGAGCTGGCGGTGCACTGTAGGGCAACTGATCCGAATACTGCATATGAGAACAACGGCCACCTGGAGCACCGTGAGAAGCCTGAAGTGCTGAATGAAACGGCCTGGAAGAATGCCCCCTACCAAAGGAATCCCTGCCTCCAGATGAGGCACCACTAAACCGGCCCGAATGACGAGGCCTCTTATCAGACCCCTGACCGCTCCCCTGTGATAGAACCATCTCAACTCTCCTGTCCATATTGGCCGCATCCTGGAATGAAATCTCGCTCCCCGTCTCCTTAGCCATCTGCAATCGAATAGGCTGAACGAGTCCCTCAATGAACCTCCTCACTCTCTCTCTCTCTCTCTCAGAAGGAAGTATAAGAAGAGCATGACGGGCCAAGTCAATGAATCTGGTCTCGTACTGAGTGACGGTCATAGAACCCTGCTGGAGATGCTCAAACTGCCTCCGATAGTTCTCCCTCTGAGTGATAGGAAGAAACATCTCCAGAAATAGATGAGAGAACTGATCCCAAGTCAAAGCCGGTGACCCAGCTGGTCTATCCAAACAATAATCTCTCCACCAAGTCTTGGCGGATCCAGACAACCGAAAAGCAGCAAAGTCAACCCCATTGGTCTCCACTATCCCCCTGTTCCGTAGAACCTCATGACAGCTGTCCAAATAGTCCTGGGGATCCTCAGAAGATGTACCACTAAAAGTAGTACTGAACAGCTTGGTGAACCTATCCAACCTCCACAAAGCATTGGCAGACATAGCTGCTCCCTCACCGGTCTGAGATACCACACCCGGCTGAACTGCTCCAACTGGCTGAGCTATTAGAGACTGAAACTGGGGAGCCATCTTCTCCGGAGTGCGGGTAGCGGGAGTCTGTGCTCCTCCCCCAGCCTGAGAGACGGCTGGTGCTACAGGAAGTAAGCCTGCCCGAGTGACACTCTCCATAAGGCCCACTAGACGGACCAGAGCATCCTGGAGTACCGGGTGGCGATGAACCCCTGTGGGACCTGAGCTGGTCCTGCTGGAACTTTCTAGGCTGGAACCTCATCGTCAAACTCAACCTGAGGCTCCACCGCTGGTGCTGCTGCTCTGGGCTGAGCTCTGTCCCTGCCTCGGCCCCTAGCACGGCCTCAGCCTCAGCCTCCGCCCCTCGTAGATATTGCCGCTGGGGGCTCGGGGTGCAGATCAACGGATGAAGAAATGCGTGTTCTCGCTATCTGCGAAAGAACAGAGTAGAAGTTCAATTAGCATTGAGAAACCAAATCGCACGACAGAGAATAATTGAAGTGAACTGTTCCTAACTCCTAGCCTCTGGGGGATAAATACAGACGTCTTCGTACCGAACCCTCAGACTCTACTAAGCTTGTCCGTGAATTGTGAGACCTAAGCAACTTAGAGCTCTGATACCAACTTGTCACGACCCGGATTTCCCACCCTCGGGAGTCGTGATGGCGCCAACTAGTGAAAGCTAGAAAAACCAATCATTCCAAATATTTTACCTTTTTCCATTTTTAATCCTTTAACAGTTGTGAATTAACATTATATAAACAGCGGAAATAATAAAGCGGAAGAATGAAATGTAAAAACTTAAAATAATACCGATACAATTCCATAAACATAAGCTACCCAGAACTGGTGCCACAATCTCACAGACTATCTAGGAATACTACAAATAGGAGTTCGAAAGATAAATACAAAGCTATTTCTGAAATACATAAAAGAAACAGTATGGAAATATAGAAGGAGACGCCAAGGTCTGCGGACGCCTACAGGACTACCTCGGGTCGCCCGATGGACTGAAGGCAGCAACCTCACTGCGGTCCAAAAGCTGCAGCACCGGGATCTGCACATAGTGCAAAGTGTAGTATCAGCACAACCGACTCCATATCTGGTAAGTGCCTAGCCTAACCTCGGCGAAGTAGTGACGAGGCTAGGACAAGACTACCAAATTAACCTATGCAGTTAAATCATATACATCGGGAAAAATAAAGGCAGAAATTTACAGTTAAGGATAGGAGGGGGAAACATACTGCGGGTAACATCAAGTAACAATAGAAAACCAATAGCTAAATGTAAATAACACCATAATTCAATTATCAGCAAGAATCAGGAAAACCAAAGAGAAGTGCACGGCATCACCCTTCATGCTTTTACTCTCGTCCTCACCACAAGAATCAATATAATCGGCACGACATCACCCTTCGTACTTTTACTACACATTATCGGCACGGCATCACCCTTCGTGCATTAACACTCTCAAACTCACGCACAACATCACCCTTCGTGCTTTACACTCTTCCTCACCCAAGCAACAATCACAGAGCAATTTCGGCAAGGAAATCAATAATATCACAATAGAATCCCGGGAAGGGAACAAAAGTATATCAACAATATCCCGACAAGGGAAAACAATATCATGAGTAATAACATCCCGGCAAGGGAGATAATATCAAAAGCAATAACATACCGGCAAGGGAAACAATATCATAAACCTCTTCTCTTTTCCACAATTACTTCACAACTCAATTCTCAGCTTGAGCCAACGCTCTACAATGTTCAATTACCAATAATGCTTTCACAAGCCTTGTTCAACAATAGAAATCATCATATAAAACATGAACAATACGAAACGGAGTCACATCAATCATAGTATAAGACTCACGGTCATGCTTGACATCGACGTATAGAGACTCGTCACCATGCCTATACATCGTACTCAACAATTAACGCATAGCAAACAAGGCACAACTCCTAATCCCTCAAGCTAAGGTTAGACCAAACACTTACCTCGATGCCACGAACACAATTCAAGCCTCAACTACCGCTTTACCTCTTGTTTCTACAACCAATTCACTTGTATCTAGCCTCAATTTACTTAATAATATTAATAAATGCTAAATGAATCAATTCTAATGCATGAAAATAGATTTTCAAATGATTTCCCCAAAAAGTCAAAAATCGACCCCGGGCCCACACGGTCAAAACCCGAGGTTCGGACCAAAACCCGATTGCCCATTCACCCACGAACGCAAATATATAATTTTTTTTAAATCGAGGTCCAAATCCCCAAAATTTTAAATTCCTAAGTTCTACCCAAAACACCCAATTCCTCCCATGAAAACCCTTGATTTTGGATTGAAATCCTGTGAAAAGATGCTATAGATTAAAGAAAATGAGTTAGAAATGACTTACAATTGATTTGGAGAAGAACTTTTCTTTAGAAAATCGCCCAAGAGAGTTTAGGTTTTGAGAGAGTTTGAAAAATGAAGAAAAATGCATCTAAGTCTAAATTAACTAGTCGAAGGTGTCGCAATTGCGACCTGGGTTTGCAATTGGGAACCCCTTCAGGACCTGCTATCTTCGCAAATGCGAAGAATATGTCGCATTTGCGACCATGGGAAAATCCTGTCACCTTCGTATTTGCGAGGGACTAGTTGCATTTGCGACATCACATTTGCGATAGAAGTGTTGCATTTGCGACCAAGGCGTGCCCAAGCTAGGTTCGCATTTGCGACACCTGGGTTGCAATTCCCACGCCTGAGGACTTCGCAATTGCGATGCCTGATCTCGCAATTGCGCGTTCAGAGGCCTGGGCAAAATATCAGATACCATCAACTTTTTCCTAAGTCCAATTCACTCCGTGGCCTATCCAAAACTCACCCGAGCCCTCGGGGCTCCAAACCAAATATGCACGCAAGTCCAAAAACATCATACGGACTTGCTCGTACGATCAAATCATCAAATCAACATCAACAACTACGAATTAAACCTCAAATTTATGAAATGACTCAAGAACACCAAAATTACTATTTTCCCAAATAAAGGTCCGATTTATACCAAACGAACTCCGATTCTTACCAAACTTCACAAATTCAACTTAATAATTATTTCAAACTTGTACCGGACTCCAGAATCAAGATACCGGCCCGATAACATCAAGAATTTACATCAATTCACTTCTAAAAGCCTTTATATTTTCCAGAAAACAATTTTCTTTAAAAATTCATTTCTCGGGCTTGGGACCACGGAATACGATTCCGGGCCTATGCCCAAGTCCCAAATTTCACTACGGACCCTATGAGACCATCAGATCACGGGTCCGGGTCCGTTTACCAAGAATATTGACCAAAGTCAACCTTATTCAATTTTAAAAGCCAATTTTTCTTATTTTACTTAGTTTTCACATAAAAGATTTCAAGAAACGCGCCTGGACTGCGCACGCAAATCGAGGTTAGAAAAAAGAGATTTTTAAGGCCTTAGAACACAGAATCAATTTGTAAAACAAGTAATGACCTTTTGGGTCATCACATTATATAACTGTTGATTATATTTGAGAGCCTCATTGCATAAAAGGGTATCTCAAGATAACTAGGCTAACTCCGATGAACTCCTGGAATTATTCTTGTATGCCTTCTGTCATGATCAGGTTATCTCTTATGAATTAAGCTTCAACTGTGTCCGGTGTGACTGGACAATAACTATTATGACAGTAGGTTGAGCAGAACTTCATCATGTTTAGATATTCACCCTTCATCTGAACAGCTGAATTAGACCTACTTAGTATAAAGTATCCCCTGCCCTGGACTTCTTTAATAATGTTATTGACTTGACTTCATATGGTTTGAACCTCAACCCTGTATTTAAAGTCATAACCTTGGCTGGAACATCTTATGTTTGTATTTGAATGAAAGTTTTGCATTAGTCTCTGTTTGTCTATCATGTTCATGCTTGTGCATCCAGTATCATTAAAATCTGCTGAGTTTATCTAAGTCTACTGTAATCCACTATTAGAACTAATGAAAGACTTTGATATTTCTGCTTTGCCTGAATATTGTAGTGTGCTTTGACCTTCAAATAAAGATAGCATGAATGTGAGACCTAGAGCTCTTTGAAGAGAAAGTAATCATGTCATATGCGTAGGGTAATATCGGCCTATCAACTAGCACACACAACTCTGCTAATGCTCTTTAAGTTATTCCTAAATAAAGCTATCAACTCAGCATCTAATATAAGTCAAGACCTAGTTTATGATCTCTACTAAGTGCCTTTGTATATGTTTTTTATTGTGATCCTGCACTTATTCTGGTTCTTCAATGCTTCTATTTGTCCTTCATGACTTCATACATGTTGGCACTGTCTTGAAACTACATTAAGTTCTCTCTTTATTTTAAAATGAATTGAACCTAGTCTGCGAACTCTATTGATAACCTCTTATTGCTACTGCTTGGATATAACAACCTGCTTATTCCTAGTGAGATTAGTATGAGTTTAACATTCTCAGAGAGAGGTGATCATGCCATTAATTTCAAAGATAGATAATACTGGTGTCATGAGATTTTGTTGAGCATTCTTAGGAGTTAAATTTAAATTTGTAAACCTGTAGTATAGTTGAAACTTTGATTGCATTTTGTTATCTCTAACAGCATCTATAGAGGTTCTAACTATGACTGTTTGTCCGAATCCTTGTTGGTGCTTTCAAAAGCTTCCAGTAATATTATTAACTTATGTGTGCTAAAGACAAGATTTGAGTTATACCAATCAAAGATTAGTCTAATTAAGGGTTGTCAAGGCAAATACATCTGTATTCATAAATTGTCGAAGATTTGAACTGTGTACTCTGTCTCTATCCTTAAGATACCTGACCTCAAGTGTTTGGTTCTTTATAGTAGCATGATAATATCTCTGCCTTTATGTGTGTTTGAAACTTATCCTTTTGGACCTGTTCAATGTGTTAATTATCCACTTAATTTGGAAATATGGTTATAACAATATAGATAAAACTGCCTTGCACCTTTATGATATCCTGTTTGGCCCTATTAAGAATGGTATATACTTCTGTGGTATGTCATTGCAATGGTGGTTGGTTTACATTGAAAGTGCCTCATTGGCACTTAAACCTATGGGGAAGAGTAAGTCATTAATGGTTAGGGGTATTTAGGAGTAGAGTTTAATTCTTGCTTGGGCTACTCTCCCTAGCACAAGCATTGCCCTGGGCCCTTGAGCCCCTTGGGAACTTTGAAGTGTTAGGGGATCAAAAATGGGGCTTTGACCTTGAGTGGAGCTCTACCGTTAGCCTCTAATCCATTGATGTTCATTACTCCTTTTAGGTTTAGCATTTAATGACAACGAAATATTTTCAATGTAAATTACTTAACCATATGTGACCCCATATTAGTATAACCTTTTCATAATATTTTAGTTTTGTTAGTTTGTTATATTCTATTCAAGCCGCTTACTTAAACATTTCATGTATCACTGTATATATAGAGCATTATGTCTAATGACTTTCTCTCATTCTTTTTCTTAGCATGTACTTGGGCCAGTTGAGTCCTCAAAGAACTTAGGCCCAAACCTCGTACCAGTGCATCCGAAAGTCTGGAACTTATTGATGTCCGTCCATGTTGATTGCTGGGCCTACCTCTTTCAGGCCCAAACCAGAGTCACTCCTTACCCTTTTACTACTTCATTACATCTTGTATTTTATATTCTCTTACATGTATATAACATTGCCCTCGTCATATTTGATTTAGCATTTTGCTTTACCTTTTGAATTACATAAATAAATTAGGCAAGCCTTAAAGAACATAGGAGCTCTTGGAGGGGGTTTTCAATCTAACTTCACAAGGTAAGTCATTCCTACCTAATGTGAGTTTAATACATTGATTATGAGTAGATTTTAACATGTAAATTATGGGCATTTTAGTAGTTTGTTGAAAAATCTATGTTTTGATAAAATCAGATTAGACCACGAAAATGATTATGGAATCAGGTAGAAGTTATATATTTGTGTTCGTGAGGTTATGGGTAACATTTATTTACAAAAAGTTTCAGAATTCGGGCACGTGGGACTAGGGGCAAGTTTTAGGAACCTTCCATATCGAGTTGGATAATTACTTTAATAGTTAAATTATGAGCTTTTGAGAAAATGTTGATTATTTTGTACAACCTTTGGATAGTTTCGGATTGCTCGGCACCGACTTGAGGCTTTTATTGTCGACCGGAAATGGGCTTGAAAATGAGGTAAGTCTCATGCCTAACCTTGTAAGAGGGAATTAACCTATAGGTGCTTAAATTATTATTTGCTACTAATTGTGGGTGCTACGTACGCACTTAGTTACGAGAGATGCCACCCTTACGCCCCGCATAACAATAACGGCAAAATGCCACCTTATACTCCGCACAACAACAACCAAACCACACAATAATTCACAAATGCTAGTATCACAACACATGACATATCAACTCATGCCACAAGTTACCATAGGCCACAACCTCTCCAAAGATCAAACAATATCAATATTTCCATAACAAATAGCCCCCGACCCAAACACGATGTGCATAGAATCTCTATAACGAAAAATGAACGGGACAGTAACTCAACAAGGAACAATACCACCTTTAAACACAACTTCAATTAAAATAGATTAATGATTTTCGATAACCTCAATTCCAATCAATTGCTCAAGGATAAGCTCAATAAACTCAATAGTGAAAGTATCCTTATGAAATGGTAAACTCCGAATTCTAGTGTATGAATTAGCCTAACAATGGAAGAGAAGGCACAAACTAGTACTACGTCTAAATGCATGAGAATAACTCGTCAAAAAAGGGATATAATGTAAGAATAATTTCAACTAAAATTAACTCAACAATAAAAGAAATCACATAATGGTAAAAGTGGTAACAACTTAAAATAAGGCATATAAGAGCAAACTCTTCAGGTAAAGTGTTACGCCCCGCAGTATTACATCGATGTTATGCTCTGCAGTAATATATTACGATGATGTTACCCTCTCCAGTAGTATACTACGATGATATTACGTCCTGCAGTATTACACTACGATGATGTTACGCTTCGCAGTATTAAGTTACGACAGTGTTGCACCCAGCAGTATTACATTACGGTGATGTTACGGTTCGCAGTATTAAGTTACGACAGTGTTGTACCCAGCAGTATTACATTACGGTGATGTTATGCTTTGCAGTATTAAGTTACGATGATGTTGCACCCTGTAGTATTGTATGTTGATTTTGTCGTCAGGTAATTGACATCAGTCCAAGTAAAAGATTATTTGGAGATTATAAGGATTATGATATTTCACAAGTGATGAATAAATTCGTAAAGGTGAAAGGGGAAGCAAGTCAAAGAAAATGAATTTTTCGTCCAAGTTTGGCATATCGGGGTAAAATACGGCCCGAGCTAAAATAATCGGTATTTATGGACTAGTGACATGCAAGGTACTACATGCCCATGCTAGAAAGGTGTATAAGATATGTGAAAAGTGAGTAATATTTTAAGTAAGTGAGAATAATTCTCTATTTTTTGGGTAATTGGTTAATTACCGGATAACGGGACATTATCCGATTAATTAATAAGTGGATAAAAAATTAATAAATTATCCCACCCCTACTCCCCACGTGGCAATATGCCACCACTCAAGCATATTTTTTTTGGTAAGAAAGATAGGCAATATTATAACATAACAAACTTACATAAGGTTAGAGTGGTGGATGCCTACAAGGCATCATTTGTACAAAAGGATCCTTAGATGATAGATTTCCCCCTACTGGGGTAGCTAAACTAGATATGAGAGCAGAAGCTACTAAAGTAGGTTGTTTAGTACATACAGTAGAATTTACATAACTAGAACTACTAGACTGCCGAGTCTTCCGGAGATGGAGTATTCCCTGATGATCTTGATGGTAATAAGACTGTGCAAAAAGTGGTGGTGATTCAAAAAGTAGGCATTGCTCCTGGACATGCCTTGCACCATATTTAGCGAGTGTGTCTGCTACACCGTTCTGCTCTCTATAGATAACTTGAACAGATGCTCTATCCAGCTGTTGGAGTAATGACTTGCAATCAGTAACAATGTTGATACAGTTCAAGGCAGGTGAGTTTAACATACCAAGCACATTTTGTGCATCTGTCTTAATAATGAGTGGCAGTAGATTTTGTTTGGCAGCAATCTGTAAGCCTTTGAGGAGGGCTAGCAATTCTATTTGGGTAGGGCTGCCTTGTTGGACACCTCCTGCAAATCCTATGATCCAATTGCTTTGATGGTCGCGTATGACTCCTCCAATCCCATAATTACATTAAGTGTGACAGCAAGATCCATCAACATTTAATTTAAAATACATAGGTTCAGGTGGATGCCACTTAATATATGTAGGAGTCTTTAATAACTTTTTATAAGAGTGGTTAGTTAGGAAGTAGTATTCGGCTGCTTTTGCTATTAGAGTAGCCCCAGGTAAGTCATTAAACTTATTTTCAAAGACAAACTTATTTCTTTTTGTCCAGATTTCCCATAGAGCAAAAGGAAGTATGATGGTTGGAGGAATATTGTAAGGAATAGAAAATAGAGGTGTGTGGAGAAAAGTGTATATCCAAGTAATAATGTCAGTCAGCGAAGGAGAAGCTATGAAGGATGGGGGTGCTATTTTAAGATGNTCAAGGCAAATGATAAACGAATAGGCGACACGGATCACCCTGTCTGATACCCCGTGTGGGTTGGAAAGTAACTGTAGGACTACCATTTATTAATATGGAAGTAGTGGTGGTAGTTACACAAGACATAACTAGCTTAACAAATTGAGCTGGGAAATGCAAACTCGTTAAAGTATTGCGAATAAATGACTATTCTAACTTATCAAAAGCTTTTTCAAGGTCAAGCTTAGAAGCATACCAAGATTATTACCTTTCCATTTTTGAAAATTAGTAATAATCTCCTGTACGATGATAACATTGTCCGCAGCTCTTTTATTTTGCTGAAAACTAGCCTGTGTAGGGTCAACAATGCTTTTCAAAATTGGTTTTAATCTATTAACTATAATTTTTGTTATTATCTTGTAAATAGTGTTGCAAAGACTAATCGGTCTGTACTGAGCAATGGTAGCAGCATTCTCATTTTTGGGTATAAGACAGATATAAGTACTGTTTATTGAAGGATCGATTTCAGAATCAGCAAACACCTTATGACAAAAACTGAGCACTGAATTGCCTATGGTCTCCCAATAGTTTTGATAAAATAAGGGGTGCAGTCCATCTGGACCAGGGGCCTTTAAAGGTTTAAACGATCGTATAGCATTAATAATCTCTGAATTTTTAAGAGGTTGGATGAGGGAATCACAGTCAGCTTGGCTTAATATTTTTGAAGGAAGAAGATTTTTCTTTGAAATGGAATATTGTTTTTGCGTGGTAAACAAAGTTTGGTAATAACTAGAAATATGATCCAGTAGAAGCTTTGGCTGAGTTATCCAATTTCCTCCCTGGTCCTGGAGTGCCGTAATTCTATTGTGCCTTCTACGATTAATAGTACTAAGATGAAAAAAATTAGTGTTAGCATCTCCGTTACTAAGCCAATCAATACGTGATTTCAGCTTCCAAAAGTCCTCCTCTAACCTTAGTATGTGATTGAAATCTAACTTTAGCTCTTTTTCTAAATTTTGTAAGAAAATGCTAGTTGGATAGTGGATAGAGGCCTGTATCCCATTTAGTCGTGCAAGCAATTTTTGTTTTTGTTTAAAAATATTTCCAAACGTAGAGGTATTCCATTTTTGTACTATTGTTGTAAAATTTTCGATAGCAGGCAGTAAAGTGGAATTGGGCAACCAAGCTTGTTTAATAACATCCCGAAATGCAGGATGACTAGTCCAAATCGTTTCAAACCTAAAAATCTTAGACCTAGGCAGTGTACAGTGTTGAAGCTCTAATTTAATAGGACAATGGTCTGAGTGTGTGCGTGGAAGGTGTGTAACTAGAACATCTGGATATTGATTTATCCAAGCATAGTTGGCAACAATGCGATCAATACGCTCAAGAATGTTATACCTTTTATCTCTGCCATTAGTCCAAGTATAACGACTGCCCTTAAAACCTAAGTCAGTCATGTTGCAATAATTAAGGCAGTCTAAAAAATTATTTGATCGTGAATTATTAATAGGAAGACTACCATATTTATCAGATGCATGAGTGATTTCATTGAAGTCCCCCCCAATTAACCAAGGACCATGATAACTATTCCTCACTGACCTAAGAATATTCCATAATAACTGGCGATTAGCTAGTTCATTACTTGCATAGATAGCCGTAAATAAAAAGGTGAAGGGTAGTGGCCTAACCTGGATCTGACAATGGATTTCCTGCGTGGTGTTTGCAACTGCATGCACATCCAAAGCACTGGTCATCCACAAAATAACAATTCCACCAGAATGGCCTGTGCCAGCCACCTCAATCATCCCATCGAAGTTAAAATCATCCTTCACTGCCTGGTGTGATTGACAGTGTGTTTCCAAGAGAACCACTAAGGCTGGCCTATTATAGTCCAGTAGTGACCTAAAGTTGCGCCTGAACTCCATGGAGGTTGCCCCTCTACAGTTCCATATGATAAAATTCATATGTGTGTCTTGTAAATCACCTGTAGGACTAGTACTACGACTTATCCAATTACTCCTGCTCTCTCCTGGACGCAGGAGAAAGGTTGGGAGTATTAGCATTGCATATTTTCCCGCCTCCGGATTGGTTGTGGGCATTATGCGTAGGGAGAAGTTCCTGAGGGTTGGTGGACACCTTACAAAAATCTTTCTTTCGTATTCTTCCTTTTGCACAAACACCTTTATCCCATCTAGCCATGCATAAATTGGTCGAGTTTCCCTGTTGTAGGCGATTGCTGTGTCTAGCTCCTCCTGGAAATTGGTGTTTTGTTCGTTGTGATTGGGACTTGGTGGGGGTGAGTTGACTGGTGTTGGTGGTGGTGTAGATGGCATTGGAGGTTCCAAAAGAGGGAGAAGAGGTTGGGGATTCCTGTAAGGTTGTATCCATGGGGTTGAAGGAGTCGAAGGCGGAGGAGGATAAAAAGGTATTCGAATGCGATGGGGGTAAAGATGTGTGGGTTCCCATATCGGGACTGGTAGGTTTAATGGTTGAAATGGGGATATGTGAGGAGCTTGCATTAGGGACCAATGGTAGCGAGCAAACAATTGCGTCCCTAGTTGCATGCCCTCTAAGATTATTTAGGCTAAGTCTGCTGGGTTGTTTATGAGGACTGTCACCTCTTGGTGATTCACCTCCAAGGTGAAAGTTAGTGCATGGTTCTGGAGGCCTGTTTCCAGCCAAGAGGTGAGGGTTAGTGGAGCTTGGGGCGACTGAGCTGTGTAGATGATGGAGTTGGGTTCCATGATCAGGTAGGGAGAGTAAGAAAGGGGATACTGGGAGGGGACAAGGCGATGAAAGTGCTGTCTTTGTGGTTGTTGGTGAGACCTTCTCAAGTAGTCGAGACTGTTGGCAAGCATTTCGTTCGTGGGTGGGAGTAGTTGAAGTAGTTGGAGTATTGATTTGAGAAGATAGGTCTGACGAAGGAGGTGATGGTAAGTGTCTATGCAGAGGGGGTTTAATGGATGATACAGGCGGTGTGATTGATGGTGTTGAAGGCTGTGTGTTTGACGAAAGTTGAGATATGGTGGAGGATATCTCATGATGATGTTCCTGCATGGGAATTAACTTAGTGTTGGCTGAAGAGGAGTGTAGGAAGGAGTTAGGGCTTTTGTCTTGTGTGTTTGTAGTTTGTGTTTTTTGTTGGGTGTCATTGAATGTAGTGGGCCGACAAAAGGGCAAAGGAGGGGATATGTTTTGCATGTGGAGGAGTTGGTCGTGGCTTATTGCATGTAATGTGGCAGGTTGAGGTGGAGAGTGGACCAATTGTGATTGGGTGTCACAATGACGGTCAAAGGGGTGGACTGATTTAGGGGTAGTCATTATTGGAAGTTTAGGTAGGTTAAGCTGGGTAGGTTTAGGATTAGGGAGTTCCTCTAATTCGAGTGCAGCAAAAGGATTAGCCTTAGTAATAGGTATGGCTCCATGAGATGGCAGCCCAGTGGTGTGCGAGTTAGAAACTTGATTGAAGTTATGAATTGAGAGTTTATTAAAAGGCAAATTATTAGCAGTAGTATTATGTTCCAATGGCATACCTGATCTTTGTGAATTTCTGTGGAGATTATTCTTTTCCCTGGCTGCATTAGGTGGGAATGTAACCGCCTTCCATTCATCCGCACTTGACACAGTATTATTGCTTTTAACAGGTTTAGTAGTATTAGGATCCATTGACGCAACTGTCTTAGTGTTTGAGCATAGTAGTTGATTATGGCCCATTCTTCCACATTTAACACAAAACAAATTAAGTCCTTCATAGACAATATTTTGTTTATGGTGGCCAATAAAAACGTGAGTGCAGAGTGGTTGGTCCAAGGGGACTTGAACACACAATCTAGCATAACGTCCCCTTAGTGTGGAGGAAGTACAGTTATCAACCGCTAATAATTTGCCCACTTTATTGCCCAATTTTTTCAAGATACTAATATCGTAAAATTCAGTGGGCAGCTCAGGTAAGCGGAGCCATATTGCTGAATGATTAATAGTTGTCTCAGACGGCATAAACTTTGGCTCCCATGGCCTAACAGTTAAGAAATTGTTAAGAATAAACCAAGGTCCATCATTGAGAGCTTGCATCTTATTTTCCTTTTTTTGAAATTTCAACAAGTAAAAATCTGAACCTAGATCGACAAGTGGTAGGTTCTCCGTAGGTTTCCATATGGTATATAGTTTTTGCCTTAGTAATTGATGGCCAATTTTTTGTCCATAAAGCTTGACAATCACTGCATGCTTCCATGGTTGATAGATTCGTTCCTTTTCTTCCAGGGTAAGTGGAAGAATTTCAAAGCAGTTGGTGCTTCCATTTCTGCCATGATAGCTTGGTCAGAAGTAACTGGAGCATTGTCTAAAGTATTTGGATTGGAAATAGTGTGTGAAAGCAAGGTATGGAGGTAGGATGATGGTAGTTTACTAATAGGCTGGTCAGTATCCTCCCCTTGATATATAATCATGTTACTGGTAATTGAAATAGAAGGAGCCTGGTTTTCCAATCGTGGTGATGGAAAAGAGGAAAGATGGAAGATATCTGGAGGTTTGAGTGGTATGAACAACGGTGTTAATGAGTGTTTTCGAGAGAGAATTTTTGACATGTTCTGTTAGACCATTCTACCACTCAAGCATATGACTCATAGTCATATATGCTTAGTAAGGCAATATAACGTGTAAGGTTATTAAATGACTCATGAGAATGAGTCATTTTAAAGAAAGAATTGATCTCACTTCTTTGTGATAAGGATCTGAACAACAATTAAATTCTTGGCATCATTTCTTGGTAAAAGAATCAAGCCAACAAATTTATCTTTGGTTTGAAAACATGGGTGTGGAAACAGAAGCAAATTTCACTTCAAAATCAAGCTTCGTTCAGCAATAATTTCGTTCCAAACTTCAGCGTTTTCCTCCCAATTTCAAGGAGGCCAAAATCATTATTTCGTTCCAAAAATTTTAGGAACCAGAGAACAAATTTCGTCCATGAATCTTTAAGGAGCAGAGGCAAGTTTCGTTCAATCAACGAAGGTTTTCCAACAAAATATGATACGAAGTTTTCCTTACTCCAGGTATGTTAAGGCTAAGCTTTTCCTTCATTTTAGCATGATATCGTAATTACACAAATTTGATAACGAGGCTTAGAGAAAAATTCGTATCCAGGAAATTACGTATATTTTGCTAGTCGCGCAAATTACATATATTTCTTAGTTTTGTAAGTTACCAAATTCTTCTTATCGGGACTACATATTCAATTGAGTATTTCCTTCTTCCGGTCAAAAGAGCAGAGAGCTTACATATATACAGTATTCAAATTATTTTCATTAACATCGAGCTATAATCGATGGGCAGGCCTCTATTGGGCAACCTCTGATCAGATGGTAAGTTATATACCGAGCCTACTGTGGCCGAGCGCCTATGAGAGATCCCAGTTGGTCGAGATACAGAGCCTAGTATGGCCGAGCGCCTATGAGCGAGCCTACTACGGCAGAGCATTTATATGTATACCGAGCCTTATAGGGCCGGACAGCTATTTTACTTACTATATTGAGAGAGTTGAGTCAGTATCAGCAGGTAAACATATCTTCAGATTATTTTTGACTTTCAGCTACTTGCAGTTATTATATTATTAGTTCAGTTTCAGCTTTCAGTATATTGCCTTACATACTCAGTACATTATTTCGTACTGACGTCCCTTTTCTGGGGGCGCTGCATTTCATGCGTGTAGGTCGGACAGACAGACGGGTAGGCCTCCTCAATAAGTGTTGCCCGAGTTCAGCTTGATAGGTAAGCTCCATGCCTTTCGGAGTTTCCGGGTCTAGAGCCTTAACATCTTGTATATATATGTATATATGTTATGAGTAGGTCGGGGAGCTGTTCCGATCACAGTATATCCATCTGTAGAGGCTTGTAGACATATCCTGTCAGTTAGTGCAATATGTTGGGCTTGCGGGCCTTGTATGTATATTTGGTTGGTTTGTCAGCTGTAATAGTTATGACGGCCTTGTCGGCCCAGTTATATATTGACATTTAGTCAGCATTTGCAGTTATCTTGCAATGTGGCCCATGGCCAAAGTATGACATCATATGTTCAGAGTCCCTTAGTTGCAAGTTGGTACGCAAGGAAAGGTGAGGCACTGCGTGCCAGTCTCGCCCCCCAGGTTCGGGGCGTGATAAAAGTGGTATCAGAGTAGTTCTGTCCTAGGGAGTCTACGAGCCGTGTCTCGTAGTGTCTTGTTTATGGGTGTGTCGTGCACCGCACTTATAAGCAGGAGGCTACAGGGCATTTCAGACTGTCACTCTTTCTTCTTACTCTAGATCGTGTGGTAGAGCTCACTTATAAGAATTCAAGTCCTGAACTTCTATTTTTATTCGTAATAAGACGATGCCTACGTTCAGAAAGATGATCGATAAGAGATATAGCTGTGTAAGTGCTGAATTAGAGGAACTCGACTTTGTATCATGCTTATGATAAGTAAATGTGAGGTCTTCAGCAGATCATATGCGTACTGAAAAGTGTAAGCCTCTTGATAAGAAGCCTTAAGGCAAGAATGCCTATCCACCTTTATGGTGAAAGTTAATGAGAGATTAAGAAGATAAATACAAGTTTCAACAAGCAAAAGAAGCAAGATAAAGAAGGGTACGAGGCACCCGGTTAACAAAGGTTAACAGTGTTTATAATTCGGGCAGAGGAACATAAGCTTTTTGAGTTATATCCAATAGTATCAGAGGTATATACAATTGGTCGCACCCATTCCAGATATGCCCTATGGGGGTTAATAGAAGTAGTATAAGAAGATATGGTGGATGAATTGTTTGTGTCAGTTGACATTTTCGAAGGATATTGCAAATGTGCTAATAGATCTCCTTGTGACACACCCAGATGGTACACTTTAAAATAGTGCAGCCAGATATGAGTACTACAAAGACATGCACTATAAGCCTTAAAGGGATACATATTACCTTAGTGTGGCTCGCGTTCCTAGTAAAGCAAGAACGTTAAGCAACTTGAAGAGCCACTGGATGGAGCAAAGGGAAGCTAAAAGCAAAAGAATGTCTTGTTCGACTTTTCAGAATAAAGTGATTGGCATAAATGTTAGCGGGAAATAAGAAAAGAGTTACGAAGCATTATGAGTAAGATGTGGTACATGGATGACAACGGTAGATCAAAAGATGACAATATTACAAAATCTATAGTCAAGTGAAGGAAGAGACGAGGGGTGACAGGCCTTAGGACAACAAAAGAGTATAGGCCATACAATTATGTCCTCATTTCGAGAAATAAGTTCGCAACTCTAGCGCGATTACCAAGAGGAAAAGTAAACTAAATATGAATTAGGGACTGAGTGATTTGGTAATAGTCAGCATCATGAGAATTTCAGATCGCATTCCAGCAATAATAGGACGAACAGAAGGTTCATGAGAAATTCAGAGAATAGTTATTCAGGAAGACGCTTCCCTAAAGCAAGCAATGTTAGCAAAGTTAAGCTTAAAGGACTGTATATACCAGTTACATTAAGTTTCACCCTCGCGAGTAAGGGGATTTGTCATCCATGGTACAGAAGGATTGCCGCAAGGCGAGTAAGGATCATTGATGTTGAGAAACGACGCCAAGGATGAAGAGGTAAAACATCTATAGGTAGATCCTCGTGGCTTCGGCTCTTAGTACACCCCTAAAGGGGGGAATATGGAGTGATGTGGCATTAAGTCAAAATAAAGGGGTTCTAGTGACTATGGAATGGCAAAGGAAGAATGCGATAAATGAAAGAGGAATGAGATGGCACTTATCCAAATCTTACAGATACGCTAGGATTCAAGAATATTGTGCAAGCACGACGTCAAGGAGAGGAAGTAAAGGTTCCTTCCCGAGCTGTTATTAATAAATAAGAAGCCAGTGCGAGACGTAAGTTACACAAAGGAAATAACCCAAGAAACATTACGAGGAATATTGATATGAGAATGGGCCAACGAGTAGTTAGTAATTGGTCAGGAAGATCCCAGTATGGCTAAACAAGAGGTTACAGACGAGTCATCAGATCATGTGAGATAAACATAGTAGAACCCAACATGGAGAGTTCAGCCTCGAAGAATATCATTATAATACTTGAGATATATTCAAACAAGAGTCGGGGTAGTTAAAGATACCGTATGAGTGTTACGGGGATAAAAGAAAGTTCCACTGGGAAGGCAGTCATAATATCAGTTCAGAAGCAACCATACAAGCACAAGGGCATGGAAGTAAGCAACTACAGATGATTATAGGCAAGTAAGGACATCAAAAAGGTCCGTAATAAGCTCACAACTTTACGAGAGTCAAGGGTTCTCCCTAAGTACTATTACGAAAGACTAGCTGAGGAGATAAGAAAGAAGGCTTCAACCTAAGCACAACGACCTAAAGAGGAAATGGTCATGTAACAACAATCTCGCAACAACATTGTAAACATTCCAAAGGAAAGTGGCATCTACCGTGGCTAATGAACGGGAAGTAAGAATTAAAAGTAATATTCGAGATCATATGAGTTGTATGAAAACTCTGGCAAGTGTGGGCACTAAGATAAGATAAGTATGGACACAACAAGGGGCAGAAAGACCAGGAAAAGTAATTGCACACGTTTAAAGAAAGCTGAGATGGAATGAAAGAAATTATTCGATCAATGATCCAGAGTTAGTACGTTATGGATCGAGATTTTGGAGCATTATCCAGGCAGCATATTTGTTGATAATCATACAGCCATAGAAGACTCCAATATAAGTTAAAAGAAAGAATTGAGCCCAAGGCATAGACAAAGGATTGAATTGTTAGAAGATTGTATCATGGATATTCCATAACGCATGAAAGGCTAAGGTAATAACTGATATCAGGAGCCATAGATCGGAAGATAGCTTAAGCCTACGTAAAGTCTGACCAGAAGGAAGAGGAAACTAAAGAATTACAACACCCAAGTAAATCAGGAGTCTGATTATTGGACCTAGAAAAATTATAGAAGTTGTGCTTGAGAACATGACAAAATCACTCTTAATATCAGATGTTCAAGAGAAATAACACAACAACCATAATCTATAATGGCTCTACCAGGAACCCAGTTAGAACAAGTACCAGCCTCATAAGAAGTCAGTACGAAGCTCCCACTGGATTGTGTATGTACCAGAGGTGCGAGTATTATAATAGAGCTTCAAGTTATGCACGTGAATTACACCTAGGTGGAAGGGAGGTCACGAAAGAGATAGAAGATACGATGCGAGATTTTAAGGTAAGTAAGGTAAAGGTGAACAACGTACGAGATACTCAAAGGCAGAAGATCGTGAATAGTCCATACTTCGGATAGAAGGCTATAAGCACGGGGATCAAATAACCGGGAGTGATAGCGGCATCGTCGGCGACATGTCTTCTAGCCTATGGTTTCTAAATACTGAGAGATCTAGTTAAGAGAATAGAGAAAAGTTGGAGACGATGTGATGTCTCGTTTGACGTTCCAGAATACATAAGAAAATCTATGCTGCAAGCAAGTTGAAGGAAAGTTTATAAATGGATATGTATAGGTCGCAAGCTAAAGTATGGTAGAGCGATAAAATTTTAAGGAAGCATGAGTAAGGATAAGGAAAGACAAGTGAAAAGGTGACGAGAATGGATAAGTCTTTAGGATTAAGCCCATGAAAACAAGAAGAGCAGACAGTTTCTCTATGTTATACAAAGCTCACTATAGCTTTAATGAACTCAAAGGAGTCTAAGATTAATAGCATTTAGAAGGAATGAAATGCTGACCTGGTAATAAAATGAGGGTATAATTGTGACTGATACAGGATGAGCAGTAATGAGGAAGCATTTAAGGACTTAAATAATGGAATAAGCAACGAGAGTAAGCTGGGATTTGGTAGCAGACCTCAGCAATGATAAATTAAAGTAAGTGTTATGGCAGTAAATTCATACGGATGGCTAAACGGACCTAGCGATGGGATATAGCAATATTCGTGAATTCAACAAAGTACCGAGCGAAGAACTTCAGTATACTCATATATGCTCAAAGGGACATCTTATCAAGCTCTACATATGAATCCTAGAGATTGGGCACACTTACAAGGTCAAAATTGTACAGGCTGCATGATGAAAGGTAGTAATAGTTACGAGATTGGAAGGATTCCGACTACAAGTTGTGGTGTGAGAAGGAGGCCTAAGGGGGGAATGCCTTAGACTTTGGACTCATCACAGAACAGTCGCCTAGATGGAAAGGGAAGTTCTATAGTATTTGGAAGATATAAGTTATGAAAATGATAAGTGCATCAGTCAACATTCGAGGACGAATGTTCCAAAGGGGAAAATAATGTTACGCCCGCAGTATTACATCGATGTTATGCTCTGCAGTAATATATTACGATGATATTACCCTCTGCAATAGTATACTACGATGATATTGCGTCCTGCAGTATTACACTACGGTGATGTTATGCTTCGCAGTATTAAGTTACGATAGTGTTGCACCCAGCATTATTACATTACGGTGATGTTACGCTTCGCAGTATTAAGTTACGATAGTGTTGTACCCAGCAGTATTACATTACGGTAATGTTATGCTTTGCAGTATTAAGTTACGACGATGTTGCACCCTGTAGTATTGTACGTTGGATTTGTCGTCAGGTAATTGACATCAGTCCAAGTAAAAGATTATTTGAAGATTATTAGGATTATGCTATCTCACAAGTGATGAATAAATTCGTAAAGGTGAAAGGGGAAGCAAGTCAAAGAAAATAAATTTTTCGTCCAAGTTTGGCATATTGGGGTAAAATACGTCCCGAGGTAAAATACCCGGTATTTATGGACTAGTGGCATGCAAGGTACTACATGCCCATGCTAGAAAGGTGTATAAGGTATGTGAAAAGTGAGTAATATTTTAAGCAAGTGGGAATAATTCTCAATTTTTCGGATAATTGATTAATTACAGGGTAACGAGACATTACCCGATTAATTAATAAGTGGATAAAAAATTAATAAATTATCCCACCCCTACTCCCCACGTGGCAATATGCCACCACTCAAGCATATGACTCATAGTCATATATGCTTAGTAAGGCAATATAACGTGTAAGGTTATTAAATGACTCATGAGAATGAGTCATTTTAAAGAAAGAATTGATCTCACTTCCTTGTAATAAGGATCTGAACAACAATTAAATTCTTGGCGTCATTTCTTAGTAAAAGAATCAAGCCAACAAATTTATCTTTGGTTTGAAAACAAGGGTGTGGAAACAGAAGCAAATTTCACTTCAAAATCAAGCTTCGTTCAGCAATAATTTCGTTCCAAACTTCAACCAAAAAAACGTTTTCCTCCCAATTTCAAGGAGGCCAAAATCATTATTTCGTTCCAAAAATTTTAGGAACCAGAGAACAAAGTTCGTCCATGAGTCTTTAAGGAGCAGAGACAAATTTCGTTCAATCAACGAAGGTTTTCCAACAAAATATTATATGGAGTTTTCCCTACTCCAGGTATGTTAAGGCTAAGTTTTTCCTTCATTTTAGCATGATATAGTAATTACACAAGTTTGATAACGAGGCATAGAGAAAATTTCGTATCCCGGAAATTACGTATATTTTGCTAGTCGCGCAAATTACATATATTTTCCTAATTTTGTAAGTTACCATATTCTTCTTATCGGGACTGCATATTCAGTTGAGTATTTCCTTCTTCCGGTCAAAAGAGTAGAGAGTTTACATATATACAGTATTAAAAGTATTTTCATTACCATCGAGATATAATCGATGGGCAGGCCTCTATTGAGCAACCTCTGATCAGATGGTAAGTTATATACCGAGCCTACTGTGGCCGAGCGCCTATGAGCAAGCCCAGTTGGTCGAAATACAGAACCTAGTATGGCCGAGCGCCTATGAGTGAGCCTACTATGGCAGAGCAGTTACATGTATACCGAGCCTTATAGGGCCGTAGAGCTATTTTACTTACTATATTGAGAGAGTTGAGTCGGTATCAGCAGGTAAGCATATCTTCAGATTATCTTTGACTTCCAGTTACTTGCAGTTATTATATTATCAGTTCAGATTCAGCTTTCAGTATATTGCCTTACATACTCAGTACATTATTTCATACCGACATCGCTTTTCTAGGGGCGCTGCATTTCATGCATGCAGGTCATACAGACAGACGGGTAGGCCTCCTCAATAAGTGTTGCCCGAGTTCAGCTTGATCGGTAAGCTCCATGCCTTTCGGAGTTTTCTAGAGCCTTATGTACATATTGTATATATATGTATATATGTTATGAGTAGGTCGGGGAGCTGTTCCGATCACAGTATATCCATCAGTGGAGGCTTGTGGACATATCCTGTTAGTTAGTGCAATATGTTGGGCTTGCGGGCCTTGTATGTATATTTGGTTGGTTTGTCAGTTGTAATGGTTATGACAGCCTTGTCGGCCCAGTTATATATTGACATTTAGTCAGCATTCGCAGTTATCTTGCAATGTGGCCCATGGCCAAAGTATGACATCATATGTTTAGAGTCCCTTAGTTGCAAGTTGGTACGCAAGAAAAGGTGAGGCACTGGGTGCCGGTCCCCTCAGGTTCGGGGCGTGACATAAAGGATGTGACATCTAACGTCAACTCCAAATAAAGCATGTGATAGTAGACATGACGAATAAAAGATATAACTGGTGCTAACAATTCCAAATATATACATGAAAGAAGACTAAGAGTCTAAACCAGTCAATTTCCACAAATAAGCCCGAGTACGTACTCGTCACCTCGCGTACACTGCTATCACATAACACAATTAACACAAACGACTCAAATCCTAAGGGGTAATTCCCCCACACAGATTTAGACAAGATACTTACCTTAAAGAAGCTAAACCAATATTCCAAAATGACCTTCTCAAGTGAAATAACCTCTGAACGGCTCAAATCTAGACAAAATAACTTAATATCATAAATAAAAACCACAGGAAATAATTCTGGATGATAAAGCTTTGATCTTTAATGAAAATTAAAAAGTCAAGCCAAAAAGTCAACTCCAGGCTCACATCTCGAAACCCGACAAAATTCACAAAATTCGAACACGCATTATGATACGTGTCCAATCATACCAAAACTATCCAATTCTGATATTCAAATCTTCATTTTACATTTTTGAAAGTTTATATAAAAATTCTAATTTTCTCCCATTCGAATCACTAATTTAATGTCAAAAATAAAGATGGAATCACAAAATATAATTAACTCCGGATAAAGAACATTTACCCCAAACCAACACGTAAGAATCCTCTTCAAAATCGTCCAAAACCGAGGTCTCTAACTCAAAATGTGATAAAATATCAAACCCTCGATATATATAAAAAATCTGCTAGAGAATCGCTTTTGCAGTCACAAAGTCACTTCTGTGATGGTCGCTTCTATGACGGTCGCTTCTACAACGGCCACTTCTGCGACGGCCGCTTCTGCGACAATAGTCTCGCAACTGCGAGAATCAAAAATAGACACTGACCGCATCTACGGTCACAAGGGAGCTCATGCGCTCACGCTTTTGCGACACCTCTACCGCGGTTGTCACGATCCTAGTTCTCCCTCCGTGAACCGTCGTGACGGCACCTGGTCTGTACGACTAGGTAAGCCTAATATTGCGGAAAGAGGAGCGAAAACATAAAAGCTATAAACAAATAAGTAAATTTAAACAAGGAGTGCGATGCTGCTCGGCATATACAATAATCATTTCCGAACAGTACATTAACTCTCCCAAAACCCAGAATGTCATAAGTCACAAGCTAAAGAAAGACACAATACTCCCATGCTCCACAGTCTAATACAAGAAGTAAATACAAGAAGTCTTTAACTTGAGGAAGAGTAGATAGGGACTCCAAGGTCTGCGGACGCGACATATATACCTCGAAGTCTCTATAGTCATCTCGCCTCACTGGTAATGGAACTGATGTGAGGTACCTGGATCTGCACATGAACACATGTGCTGGAAAGTGCATTAGTATACCACAGCGGTACCCAGTAAGTGCCAAGCCTAACCTCGATCGAGTAGTGACGAGATGAGGTCAGGGCCCTACTGGTATATATATAACAAAATAATACAGAATGAAATATCGCAGTAAAGATAAATACAAAAATTTAATAAGAATGAAATCACAAAAAAAACAACAGCTCAGTACAAAGAGATAACAACAGGGGATCTCTCGGGATACCGTTCCGTAGTCCCAAAAGTAAATGTGCAGGGGGATCTCCCGGAATACCATTTCGTAGTCCCAAAATAAATATACAGTACAAGGGGATCTCCCGGTATACCGTCTCGTAGTCCCAAACGTAAATGTGCAGGGGGATCTCCCGGAATATCGTTCTGTAGTCCCAAAGTTAATGTACATTACATGGGGATCTCCTGGAATACCGTCACGTAGTTCCAAACATAAATGTGCAGGGAGATTTCCCGGAATACCATTCCGTAGTCCCAAAGTAAATATGCAACTCAATCAACATAAACAGCAGTTTCAACAAGGAATTCTACTGTTTAGACTAAGTTCATATCAAAGAAGACATGTAATTTCCACTAAGCACGCCACACAGAGTTCAAATAGGCAATTAAGGGAGTTAAGGTACGTAGGCATGCTTTCCTAAGCTAAACAGGATAGTTACATATACTAGTGTAGCTCAATTAAAGGAAAACAGATATTTGCTTAATGAAAACGGGGTTTTTTTTAACAAATAGCCTGTGTACGCACTTGTCACCTCACGTACACGGCGCTCATATATATAACAATACCAAATCCTAAGGGGAGTTTCCCCACAAATCCGATGCCTAAATCCCACACCAAACTCAGAAATTCGATTGGGGATCTTTTCCCCCATTTTCCAGCTTTCTCACTCAAATTCCTTGATTAAATGAAGAAAACAAAAATAGACTAATGAAATGTGATCAAAATAGGATTAGGAATCGTTACCCAATGATTCCCACTGAAAAACTCTCGATAAATCGCCTTCCATAGAGCTCCAAATTCAGTTTTTGTGATATGAATTTCAAACCCTCGAAAACGCCCTTTTCTGCCTAGCGATTTTTGCGATCCCAGGACCACATCTGCGGTCCCGCACTTGCGGAATTTTCATCGCAGGTGCGGCTTTTAACTTAATGCACCTTGTCCGCTTCTGCGATCATGAGGGCTCCCGTGCGTGTGCGCACCTGCGGATCCTTATCCGCTTCTGCGGTCCCAGACCGCTCCTGCGCTTCCTTCACTGGCACATGCGGGCATTGCAGATGCGGAACTCCCCTCACACCTGCGACCCCAAACCTTTTCCCAAAATCCGCTTCTACGCTTGCTCGTCCGCATATGCGGCCCTGCACTTGCGGTTCCCTACCGCAGGTGCGAAAACTCCAGAACCAGCACACCAGAAAATCATCTAAGTCCAAGTTTTCACTCGTTGAGCATCCGAAATATACCCGAGGCCCCCAGGACCTCAACCAAACATGTCAACCAATCCTAAAACACCATACGAACTTAGTCGAGCCCTAAAATCACATAAAAGAAATCTTAAAACACAATTCATCCTCCAATCCAAACCTAATGAACTTGAAACATCAAAATTCTACAATCGATGCCGAAACCAACCAAACCACGTCCGATTGACCCCAAATTTTTCACATGAGTGGTATTGCACACTACGTACCTACTCCAACTACCGGAATCGGATTCCGACCCCGATATCAAAAATTCCACTACCGGCCCGAAACTCCAAAAATTCAACTTTTGCCATTTCAAGCCTAAATAAGCTACGGACCTCCAAAACACAATCAGGACACGCCCCCAAGCCCAAAATCACCTAACAGAGCTAACAAAATTGACGGAATTCAATTCCGGAACCGTCTTCATATTGTTCTGATAATGGTCCAAATTTTAAGACTTAAGCTCTCATTTAGGGACTAAGTGTCGCAAAATACTCTGAAACTCAAAACGAATCATCCCGGAAAGTCACATTAGAAGAATTAGATACGGGGGAAGCAATTAATAGGGGATTGAGGCGTTAATTCTCAAAACGACGGACCGGGTCGTTACATCCTCCCCCTCTAAAAACATTCGTTCGTCCTCGAACGAGCATAGAGACATACCTGAAGTGGTGAAAAGATGAGGATAACGACTGCACATATCCTGCTCTAAATTTTGCACATGAGTCGTATTCCACACTACGGACCTACTCCAACTTCAGGAATCGGATTTCGACCCCGATATCAAAAATTCCACTACCGGCCTGAAACTCCAAAAATTCAACTTTTGCCATTTCAAGCCTAAATAAGCTACGGACCTCCAAAACACAATCAGGACACGCCCCCAAGCCCAAAATCACCTAACAGAGCTAACAAAATTGACGGAACTCAATTCCAGAACCGTCTTCACACTGTTCCGATTATGGTCCAAATTTTAAGACTTAAGCTCTCATTTAGGGACTAAGTGTCCCAAAATACTCTGAAACTCAAAACGAATCATCCGGAAAGTCACATTAGAAGAATTAGATACAGGGGTAGAAATTAATAGGGGATTGAGGCGTTAATTCTCAAAACGACCGACCGAGTCGTTACATCCTCCCCCTCTTAAAACATTCGTTCATCCTCGAACGAGCATAGAGACATACCTGAAGTGGTGAAAAAATGAGGATAACGGCTGCACATATCCTGCTTGGTCTCCCAAGTCGCCTCCTCGACCGGCTGACCCTGCCACTGAACCTTCACTGATGCAATGTTCTTTGACCTCAGCTTTCGAACCTGCGTGTCCAATATAGCCACTGGCTCCTCGACATAAGATAGATCCTTGTCCAACTGGACTGAGTTGAAATCCAACACGTGAGACTGATCACTATGATACATCCGGAGCATCGAAACATGAAATACCGAATGAAGTCCTGTCAAGCTGGGAGGTAAGGCCAGCTCATAAGCAACTCCCCAACACGTCGTAACACCTCAAAGGGACCAATAAACCTTGGGCTCAATTTGCCCCACTTTCAGAATCTCATAATGACTTCCATAGGCGAAACCTGAAGCAAGACCCGCTCTCCAACCATAAATGAAACATCACGAACCTTCCGGTCCGTATAACTCTTCTGTCTTAACTGGGATGTGCGAAGTCTATCCTGAATCACCTTAACCTTCTCTAAAGCGTCTTGAACCAGGTCTGTGCCCAATAATCTAGCCTCGCCCGGCTCGAACCAACCCACTGGGGACCGACACCGCCTACCATACATGGCCTAATACAGTGCCATCTGAATGCTGGACTGATAGCTATTGTTGTAGGCAAACTCCGCAAATGCCAAGAACTGATCCCAAGAACCTCCAAACTCCATCACATACGCACAGAGCATATCCTCAAAAATATAAATAGTGCGCTCGGACTGTCCGTCCGTCCGGGGTGGAAATGTTGTGCTCAGCTCCACTCGAGTACCCAACTCATGTTGTACGACTCTCCAGAATTGTGATGTAAACTGCGTACCCTGGTCAGAGATGATAGATACCGGCACGCAATAAAGTCTGACAATCTCACGGATATACACTCGAGCCAGCTGCTCAGAAGAATAGGTAGTCATCACATGAAGGAAATGAGCTGACTTGGTCAGCCTATCTACAAACACCCAAACTGCATCAAACTTCCACTGAGTCCATGGGAGTCCAACAACGAAATCCATTATGATCCGCTCCCATTTCCACTCCGGAATCTCCAACTTCTGAAGCAATCCACCCGGTCACTGATGCTCAAACTTCACCTACTGGCAATTTAGACACCAAGCAAAATACTCCACTATGTCCTTTTTCATCCTATGCCACCAATAATGCTGTCTCAATTACTGATACATCTTTGCGGCACCCGGATGAATAGAGTACCGTGCGCTATGAGCCTCCTGAAGAATCAACTCACGCAAACCATCCACATTAGGCACACATAGCCTTCCTGCATCCTCAATGCACCATCGTCCCCAATAGTAACCTCCTTAGCATCACCGTGCTGAACCGTGTCCTTAAGGACAAGCAGATGGAGGTCATCATACTCACACTCTCTGATACGATCATATAGAGTAGACCGGGAGACCACACAAGCCAATATTTGGTTAGGCTCCAAAATATCTAGTCTCATAAACTGGCTGGCTAAGGTCTGAACATCCAATGCCATGGGCCTCTCTGCTGCTGGTAGATAAGCCAAACTCCCCAAACTCTCTGCCCGGCGACTCAAATCATTGGCCACCACATTGGCCTTTCCCGGGTGGTAAAAAAAAGTGATATCATAATCCTTAAGCAGCTCTAACCACCTTCTCTAATGCAAATTAAGATCCTTCTGCTTGAACATATGCTGCAAGCTCCGGTGATCAGTGTAGATCTCACAAGGGACACCGTACAAGTAGTGCCTCCAAATCTTTAGGGCATGAACAATAGCTGCTATGTCAAGGTCTTGGATAGGATAGTTCTTTTCATGCACCTTCAGCTGCCTGGACGTGTAGGCAATCACCTTACAGTCCTGCATCAACACCATGCCGAGGCCAACTCGCGACGCATCATAATAGACTGTATAAGACCCCGAACCTGTAAGCAGTATCAGTACTGGGGCTGTAGTCTAAGCTATCTTTAGCTTCTGAAAGCTCTCCTCACATTCTTCTGTCCACCTGAACGGAGCACCCTTCTGGGTCAGTCTGGTCATAGGTGCTGTAATAGATGAGAATCCCTCAAAAAATCAACGGTAATAACCCGCCAAACTAAGAAAACTCCGGATCTCTGTAGCTGAGGATGGTCTAGGCCAACTCTGCACTGCCTCCACCTTCTTTGGATCCACCTTCATCCCTTCACTAGACACTACGTGACCCAAAACTGCCACAGAATCCAACCAGAACTCACATTTTGAGAACTTTGCATAAAATTTCTTTTCTCTCAAGGTCTGAAGCAATGTCCTCAGGTCCTGCTAATGATCTTCCCTACTCCAGGAGTACACCAGAATGTCATCAATAAAGACAATGAAGAACGAGTCAAGATATGGCCGGAATACATTGTGCATCAAATGCATAAATGTTGCTGGGGCGTTGGTCAGCCCAAATGGCATAACAAGGAACTCGTAATAACCATACCGAGCCTTGAAAGCAGTCTTCGAGATATCTGGCTCCTGAATCTTTAACTGATGATAAGATGAACGCAAATCAATCTTGGAAAACACTCAAGCACCCTATAACTGATCAAATAGGTCATTAATACGAGGCAAATGATACCGGTTCATCGCTGTAACTTTGTTCAAATGGCGATAATCAATGCACATACGCATAGAACTATCCTTTTTCTTCACAAACAAGACAGGAGCACCCCAAGGTGACACACTGGTCCGAATAAAGCCCTTATCAAGCAATTTCTTTAATTGATCCTTTAACTCCTTCAACTCAAGAGGGGTCGTACGATAAGGAGGAATAGAGACGGGCCGAGTGCCCGACAACAAATCAATGCCAAAATCAATATCTCTATTGGGCGGCATGCCCGGAAGATCAGCTGGAAACACATCAGGGAAATCCCTCACTACTGGGACTGAATCAACTGTAGGGGTATCAATACTGACATCTCTCACATAAGCTAGATACGCGTCACACCCCTTCTCAACCATTCGCTGAGCTTTAAGAAATGAATAAATCAACTAGGAGTGTAATCTAAGGTACCCCTCCACTCTAATCGCGGTATAACTGGCATAGCCAGCGTCACGGTCCTGGCGTGACAATCAAGAACATCATAATGGGGCGACAACCAGTCTATGCCCAATATAACATCAAAATCTACCATGCTAAAAAATAATAGATCGACTCTAGTCTCAAAACCACTAAGAGCAATCAAACACAATCGATAAACGCGGTCTATAACAAGAGAATCTACCACAGGAGTAGACACATAAACAGGAAAACTCAAAGAATCCCGAGATACGCCTGTCGCGACCCCTTTTTCCCTTCCTCTTTTGACGGGGAGAGAGGTCCGGGTTTTGACATTCACGGGGTATAATGACTCATTTCCCTTTTGGAATTGGGTATTTGAAAAGTCGCCACCTAACAGATTTTGGTGCATTAGGGCACCTAGAGCGATTAACTCTTGGGTTGGTTTGCATTACCAGAGATTAGGGTAAGGGCTCGAAATAACCTCGAGGAGAAGGTGTTAGGCACCCCTCTTGGTCCACAACTATGGGTCCCGGCCGAAATTAAATTCACAAATCACTCCATTACAAGTAAATAGTTGAATCAAATAGGTCAGAAGTAAAGCACGTTAGAGTAACTCAAGTAGTAAGATAAAGTTTTGAACAAGTTGTAAAACAAAGTTTTAAAGAAAGGTTTTGGTAAAGAGGGATCCTAGGTTGGTAATCCTATAGGATCACATCAGTACAATGCCCGATAATCACTCCTTGGAAAGGGGCTACGTGTGGCATTAGCGCACCGGTCATCATATCCATATTTACCCTTCCCATCCTCTTATTGGTCATGCAAAGCGAGTGTTTGGTCAACGATTCCTATTGCGTGCAGCTACCCGTCTCTTCTTAATGGTCGCGAGTGTTTGGTCAACGATTCCTATTGCGTGCTGCTATCCGTCTCTTCTTAATGGTCCTGGAGGGATTTAGGACCTCTACCTATAGGTGGTTCTAGCCAGACCCCTAAGGTTTTAAAAGGTGAAAATTCTAAGGCGACAAGCAAAACATTTAGGACTTTCAGCACATAAAAGGGAGCAATTAGAGGCTCAAAGTTTCCTCCTCAATCAAACACATAAGCAGCATGCCTCAAGCACAGTTAAGGTCTTTTATTAGACAAAGTCCTAAAGCAGGATATCTAAGTGAATATGCAGAAACAAACAAACCCTTTTTTTTAGGTTTAGAAGTTATACCCTAGCAGTTGCCTAAGGATTTCTTTTAAAGCATTTTAGGATCAGAAAAACGTTAAGCAATAGAGAAAGTTTCAGAGAATGCAAGTTTGAAAATGCCCTGGAGGCTCGCCTATACGTGGAGTGCTGACTAGCACATTTGTATAGAAAACAAAGCAGGTTTTGAAACAGACTTTGTTAATACCTATAGGCATGATATCTAATGAGATCGAGGCAGTTTGAAAGAACTTGTTTCAAGAAATATGAAATACTTAATAAAAACCAATTCAGAAATGAATTAGGCGTGGACTAAGTTGATTTATTTGGACTAAGTCAGACTGACAGACATAAATGCGAGTAGAATTCCCTATAGGCATGATGTCTACGTTTGTTAATCTGATTATAAGACATGCAGACATAAACACTTGCCATAACATAATTTGGATTAATTCCTATAGGCATGGCATCTATTAGTTAATCTGATTGAAGGCATGATTATTTAGAACCTATAGGCATGGTTTCTAAACATGACAGAATGTAGAACCTTATAAACATGATTTCTACTTGGTGAGGCAATCAAATTTAAGCATGAAGGCCTAGAAGCATGATTTCTATTGGAAAACAATCAGATTTGAACATGAAGTCCTAGGAGCATGATTTCTACTTAGTAGAGCAAACAGATTTAAAAGTAAAGTCCTATGAGCATGATTTCTACCCAAATAACCCCATAAAACATATATCTACCCATCCCTTTTCACTAAATACCTCAATATCTATTTACAAGTTATTACAGACCAATGAATGAATTACATAAGTAAATAAAAAATCAAGAAGCTATTCTATAGGGAGCCTCCGACTAGGCCCAGATTTCCCAAAGCCTCCCATGGACTCATATGCCTCGGTTTCATAGACAAAATCATAGTCTAGGTGCATCAAAGCTCCCTAAGGATCTCAAGGATCCCGGGCAGTGCTTACACCTAGGCATAGCAACCAAGAATCAAACAAGTGCAGTGTGGAAAGGTCAGCCTCAGTATGCCAGAGTTCAGAGGGTTCTCAAGAGGATCCCAAGGCAGTACACATACTAGAGGGGCCAGAACTTATTGACTAGGAGTAGAGTGAGAAGTGATGGACACAAGTTGAAAAACTTTTAGTAAGAAACTGTGATTAGAAAAAGCCCTTTTTGAAAACACTTCGGTAGAGATTGTTTAAAAAAAAGATTGGAATAGTTAATAGAGTCCAAACATAGCTAGTTTACAGAACCAAGTAAATTCAAGAGTCACACACAGGGGTCAAGGGGTTTGGGACACATAGAACAATTGGTTGCAAACACAGAATCGATCAAGGTGTAGGACTGGTTCAGGCATGCTCAAAAATAGCTGACACTGACATAGTCACAAAACCAGGCATGAAGAACACAACCTCATAGAGGGGTGATAGGGATTTGGGGTCCATGGGATATAATATGGTAAATATACAACAAGTAAGAGACAAATGCTAAGACGTGCTCAGAAATACACATAACGGGAAATTACTAATCTAAAGGGAAGGGGGAAGACATGATAACATGCTAGTAATGTGTTCTTAACTACAAGTTTCACAACAGAACCACAAATAGAAGCAAACTAGAAACAAGAAGAACTGAAACAGTAAGAGAATCATGTTGTTGTTGGAACTTGAATTGAAACTAGGACATACCAGTGAAGAGGAGAGTAGCAGAATGAAAAGAACAAGAGAGCACAAATGGTTAGCCTTGGCTTGCAGCCGGCTAGCATTAGCAAGTGTTCGTGTGTTGTGCTAATGAAATACTAGAGTATTTATAGTTTGAAAATAGGTAGTAAATAAGAAAAAATCATGGTAACATAATAATTAAGGAACTCAGAATCAATCAGAAAACCAAGGCAAGTACTCCCTTAATTAAGGGAACTAATTCAAACGGTAAGAACCAGCAGCGTATAAGGCAAGAAGAAGAAAATCAGTACAGGACTAATAAGGAAAGAATCAAAACTTAGTAAGCATAGGGTAGCCAATTAAGACTAAGTTCAGAAAAACTCCGATTAAGGACTGATTCAGTAAAAATAAAGTACTACAGCAAATAAGGTAATGGAATCAGTCAATTTAAACAAACGAGTAGAATTTTAGGGTTTTAAGAGAAAATCTTTCAATTAAACCATCAACTAAGGAAATCAGAATCAATCAAGAGGGAGTCATAATTCTGTACTTCAACATATAAATAGAGAAGATCAAACAGACGTAGCAAACAGGCAAGGCCAGCAATATTGACAGAAAGAGGCAAGAGATGAACACTCAAGATGAATACAATCATATAGAAGTGACATAGGTAGGTTAAACACTCAGTAAACCCATTCGAAGCATGGTAATCATAGAAGCTTAACAAGAATCAAGTAGTCAGGCTAACACACAAAACCAAGACAAAGAAGATCTAAAAAAGAAATTAGGGCTTTTAACAGAGGTGAGTTGAAAACGCAGTAAGAACATAGAATCAGTCAAGATATACAAGGAAAAGGTTCAAACATAAAGAAACAATCAGTTTGAACAAGTGCAGAAGAACTCTGAGAAACCCTAACTTTAAAGAAAGTAAAAACGACGTAAAGTTGATGATTTTCAAAAGAAGATTGAGAATAGTGTAAAACATAGAAAGGAATAGACTTAAATCGTTAAAAATAGCCTAGATATAAGAGATTCAAACAAAGTTAGGGTTTCATAGGAAACCTAGATAGAAACGGAAGAACCTCCTATAAACTTCAAAGATCGTAACAAATGTGGTGTGATTTTGTCCAAAATCACACCGTAGAAGCCATGAACAACAGAAATAGAAACCCTAGATCCAAATCGGCATGGCCCAGGGCCCTTGAAGGCCTCAGAGATGATGAGCAAGGCGATGGAGGATCCATTGGAGGCTTGGGGTTGAAAGGTGGTTGCCGGAGATGGCCGGAGAAGAGGCGGCGATTGAAGGGGATTAGGGTTAGGTTGAGAGAAGAGAGGATATGAGAGAGTTTGAGGGCGGTAGAGTCTCATAAATGAGATAGGGTTAGTGGTCTTTAGGATTAAAAAAAGGAAAGGGCTCGTTTGGACCGTTGATCTAGGAGATCAACGGTCAGGATTATACCGGATAGATGGGGTCCGGGTTTGGGTAGGAGTTTATAGGGTCTGGATCGGGTTAATTGGGTAGGAAATTGGGCTAGGAGTGGGTTCAACTAGGCTAAAATTGAAAGCCAAATCTGGCTATGATTTAAATAGCCAATTTTTCATATTTTAATTAAATAAATAATAAAATAGTTTCTGTAAATAATCTTTCTATACCAAAATATTTTAAAATATATATTAACATTTTAAAAATATATGGACCAATTTTGCGTATATAAATATAATTATACATTAAAATGGGCTAACATTGCGCAATTATATGCAGATTAGCTCGAAAAATACCAAATGTGATTATAAAAATGCATAAATTATATTAATTACACCTTGGTATAAGTACAGAAATCAAATTAATAAATCACCATAGTAATATTTCGGGGAATAATTATTGGGGGTTTTACGAATAAAAAAGAAGGAAATAAATCAATTAAAAAGCTTTAGAAAATATAGGAAAATAATAAAAACCTTGTGCATGCTTATATATGCATGTATATGCTATTTTGAAGGTCTTTATGCATATTTAAAATATATAGGGAAAAATTGGGTATCAACAGCTGCCCCTCTTTACCCGGGAAGGATGAAAGAGTTTTCGGGTAAAGAAATGATGGTCAATTTTGACCGAGCAAAACGGTTCGAGAGATTAGGCTGCACCCTGGCTTCTGAGCTGCCTACATATCCCTAGTTTTACAGGAATCAGGCCACGTGTAGTTCCGGATTCATCTACGGAATATGCCGATGGAATTATTGCAAGAACGGATAAGCGATGCCGAAGCGGCCATGGGGAGCGGTTACGGTTTGTGACAGTTGGAGGGAACTGGAGCGAGAACGCTCCTGATAGGTTAGCGGTTGCTCACTGGCTACCTGCAGATAAGAGATGCTACAAACACATATTTGTAAAAATATAAACATGATGCAAATTCCCTTCGAACCATAAAAGTTGTCTTTGGACGATTAAAGATGACGTCCTTGGACCATGGCGTCCTGGGCTATGAATTTTTTAGTGAGGGATTCGCAGGCCATGAAATGATGTTCTCGAGCCATGAAAATGGTGCCTCCGAACCATGACGCCTTTGAATAATGATATGCAATTTTTGAGAGATCCTCAGGCCATGGCATGGTGTCTTCTGGCTATGAGGATGACGCCTTTAGACTATGACGCCTTTGAATAGATTGGCGATATTCCAGCCCATGATATGTAATAGTATGATGTTAACAAGACAAGGCTTAGTCTTGTGAAATGGAGGGCAAAGCTTCGCCCGATCAAAAAGCAAATAAATAATACTAAAAATAGAGCAATATTTGTGCGAAAAGGGACAGTGCTTAGTCCTCATGCAATAGGGAGGCCGGGATTAGCCTCATTTGGTATGGAGTCAGGGATTAGACCCATGCAAATATGGAGGCAAGGATTAGCCTCAGGGAGGCAAGGATTAGCCTCATGCAGATATGGAGGCAGGGATTAGCCTCATGCAAATATGGAGGCAAGGATTAGCCTCATGGAGTCAAGGATTAGACTCATGCAAATAGGGAGGCAAGGATTAGCCTCATGCAGATATGGAGGCAGGGATTAGCCTCATGGAGTCAAGGATTAGACTCATGCAGATGGGAGTCAAGATTAGACTCATGCAAGTATGGAGGCAGGGATTAGCCTCATGCAAATATGGAGCATCAAATAAGAGTAGCGTATGTCTTAGCTGGAGATGTACTCGATGTCTGATGGCCTATCTGATGGTGAATTATCCTTGTGTATACATGTTTTGCGAATGCTATCGTTACGTCAAATGTGCCTGCGTTCAAAGGAAAATTGTGAGTTTTGTGAGGGGAGGTTGTTTCTTGCTTTGTCTGCCGGCCTTGCTCTGCTCTGCTCTGGAAACCCCCCTTCGAGTTCCCCTAGGTAGCACCTGACCATTATGAAAATAGATTTTCGAAAGATATGTATATATTGATAAAAAATAGAATCGTTTTGGAAGATATATCAAGTAATTTTGATGAACTAGCGACTGTGACACATTTCAAAGGCATTGCAACTCTCTTATGTTGGAATTTTGAGGGTCCTCCTCAAAATTCTGCCCCAGTCTGGTAGATGGTCTTCGACCGTTTGCAGATGATAGGCCTTGCTGAACTCTTTTCGGAATTTTGAGAATCCTTCTCAAAATTCTGCCCCAGTTTCTTAATCGACTTCTGACTGTCTGACATGTGTTGGCACTGGCTGGACTTGCTCCCGAATTTTGAGGGTCCTCCTCAAAATTCTACCCCAGCTTCTAATCTTGGGGGAAATGAAAATTTTATTATGATATGACCGAACCCATAAGGCTGCCTACGTATCCCCTCTTAAACAGGAATCAGGTCAAGCGTAGTTCAATTATATCAAATAAGGAAATGTACATAATCTAAGCATAGTATCTTTTGACTGCGTCTGAACTGATCGGTTTTGGCCAGATTTCTCCATCCATTTGAGCAAGTATGAGTGCTCCTCCTTTCAGCACCCTATGAACCATGTACGGACCTTTCCAGTTGGGAGAGAATTCTCCTTTGGCTTCATCTTGATGTGGGAAGATTTTCTTCAATACCAGTTGTCCTGGTGCGAACTATCTTTGTTTGACTCTTTTGTTGAAAGCTCTAGACATTCTGTTCGGATAAAATTGGTCGTGACACACTGCGTTCATCCTCTTTCCATCGATAAGGGCCAATTGTTCATAACGACTCCTTATCCACTCTGCATCGCTAAGTTCAGCTTCCTGTATGACTCTCAAAGAAGGAATCTCCACCTCGGCTGGGATGACAGCCTCGGTACCATAAACCAGCATGTAGGGGGTTGCCCCGGTTGACGTGCGAACTGTGGTGCGGTACCGTAATAGAGCAAAGGGCAACTTCTCATGCCACTATTTGTGATTCTCTGCCATTTTCCTTAGTATCTTCTTAATGTTTTTGTTGGCGGCTTCTACGGCTCCATTCATCTGAGGTCTGTAGGCGGTGGAATTCTTGTGCTTGATTTTGAAAGCTTCACATATAGCTTTCATCAGATCACTATTGAGATTGGCGGCATTATCAGTAATAATGGATTCGGGAACTCCGAATCGGCAGACAATACGATCTTTGACAAAATCTGCGACGACCTTCTTGGTTACGGCTTTGTAAGACGCAGCTTCGACCCATTTTGTGAAGTAATCGATGGCGACCAGAATAAACCTGTGTCCGTTTGAAGCAGTGGGCTCAATTGGACCAATAACATCCATTCCCCAGGCGGCGAATGGCCAAGGTGAGCTTGTCGCATTGAGCTCGTTTGGCGGCACTTTTATCATGTCGGCATGCACTTGACATTGAAAGCATTTGCGGACATACTGAATGCAATCCGTTTCCATGGTCATCCAGAAGTAACCGGCCCTGAGTATCTTCTTGGCCAAGACGAAACCATTCATGTGTGGACCACAGGTCCCAGCATGCACATCCTCAAGTAGCTTAGAAGCTTCCTTTGTGTCGACACACCTTAGTAACCCCAAATCCGGAGTTCTTCTGTACAAGTTTCCTCCACTGTGGAAGAAATGATTTGACAATCTTCGGAGTGTGCGTTTCTGAATGTGATTTGCATGCTCCGGGTATTCTCCTTTTGATAAGTATTCCTTGATGTCATGGAACCAAGGCTTTCCATCTGCTTCTTCCTCGACATGAGCACAATACGCCGGCTGATTGTGGATCCTCACCGGAATGGGATCAATGTAGTTCTTATCTGGATGTTGTATCATGGATGACAAAGTGGCCAATGCGTCGGCAAACTCATTCTGAATTCTGGGCACATGTCGGAATTCTATCTTTGTAAACCTCTTTCTCAATTCCTGCACATGGTGCAGATATGGCAATATCTTGGAATTCTTGGTGGCCCACTCTCCTTGTACCTGGTGCACAAGCAAATCTGAATCACCGATTACCAGCAACTCCTGAATGTTCATGTCGACTGCCATGTTGAGCCCTAGTATGCAGGCTTCATATTCCGCCATGTTGTTGGTGCAGGGAAATCTGAGTTTAGCAGATACCGGATAATGCTGACCCGTTTCTGACACCAAAACTGCTCCAATACCTACTCCTTTAAAATTTGCGGCTCCGTCAAAGAACATCCTCCAACCGTCATATGCTTCGGTAATGTCCTCTCCTACGAATGATACTTCTTCATCAGGAAAATACGTTTTCAAGGGTTCGTATTCTCCTCCCACCGGATTTTCAGCAAGATGATCTGCCAATGCTTGTCCTTTGACCGCCTTTTGAGTTACGTAGACGATATCGAACTCACTTAATAGTATCTGCCATTTGGCCAACTTTCCAGTCGGCATGGGTTTCTGGAATATGTACTTCAGGGGATCCATCCTGGATATGAGGTATGTAGTGTAGGCACAGAAATAATGCCTCAATTTCTGGGTTGTCCAGGTCAAAGCACAGCAAGTGCGTTCAAGCAGAGAATACCGTGCTTCATAAGGTGTGAATTTCTTACTCAGGTAGTATATGGCTTGCTCCTTTCTTCCTGTCTCGTCATGTTGTCCCAAAACACATCCGAAGGCTCCATCTAATACAGATAGATAGAGTAGCAAAGGTCGTCCTGGTTCTGGCGGGACCAGAACTGGCGGTGTGGACAGGTATTCCTTGATCTTGTCGAAAGCTTTCTAACAATCCTCGGTCCAGCTTGTTTCAACATCTTTCTTCAGCATCTTGAAGATGGGTTCACATATGACTGTGGATTGTGCTATGAAGCGGCTGATGTAGTTGAGACGCCCTAGGAAGCTCATCACATCCTTTTTTCTCTTAGGTAGCGGCAACTCCTGAATCGCCTTGACTTTAGATGGATCCAGCTCAATCCCTCGACGACTGACAATGAATCCCAATAGTTTTCCTGCGGGAACCCCGAATGCACATTTTGCGGGGTTCAGTTTCAAGTTGTACCTCCTTAGCCTGTCAAAGAACTTCCTCAAGTCTGCTATGTGATCTGCGGCCTTCTTGGATTTGATAATGACATCGTCCACATATACCTCTATTTCTGTGTGTATCATATCATGGAATATGGTTGTCATGGCTCTCATGTAAGTGGCCCCAGCGTTCTTCAAACCAAATGGCATCATCTTGTAACAATATACACCCCATGGTGTAATAAAAGCTGTCTTCTCTGCATCCTCTTCATCCATCCAAATCTGGTGATAACCCGCGAAGCAATCTACAAAGGATTGGAGTTCATGCTTGGTGCAGTTATCGACCAGGATATGTACATTCGGCAGTGGGAAGTCGTCTTTGGGACTTGCTCTGTTCAAATCCCGATAATCAACACATACTCGGACCTTCCCGTCTTTCTTCAGAACTGGCAAAATGTTAGCTAACCAGGTTGGGTACTCAACCACTCTAAGAACTTTGGCTTTGATCTGCTTGGTAACTTCCTCCTTGATTTTCAGGCTCATGTCTGGTTTGAACTTTCTGAGTTTCTGCTTGACTGGCGGACACATGGGATTAGTGGGCAACATGTGAGCCACTATGGACGTGCTCAAACCAGTCATGTCATCATATGACCATGCGAAAATGTCCTCGTATTCCTTTAGAAAATGGATGTATTCTTTCTTCTCTGTTGGCGACAAGTGAATGCTGATACGGGTCTCTTTGACGGTCTCAGCGTCTCCCAAATTTACTATTTCGGTCTCGTCCAGATTGGACTTAGGCTTGTTCTCAAAGTTCTCAACTTCTTTGACAATTTCCTCGGGTATCTCATCTTCTTCCTCTGATACACTATTCTCATGTTGCGTTGCCTCATTACATGTCACAGTCACTGGTTCATCAGGAAAAGTAATAATAACATTGTAGAAAGGAAAAGTATAAAAACAGTAAGGAAAATGATAAAGGACAAATGCATTTGATTAAAACTGAGAAAAATTGTTCAAACAAAGCTTCGCTCGATGAATCGAGCATTTATTTTGAAACAAAGGAATCGTAAAACAAAATTGCTTGAAATTTTAAATGCCTAGAACGGCTATAAATTCTGCCAAGCTACCCAGGGACTCGGCGGGCTCGGGATGGTGTGGCGGTCCAGTTCCTGAGAACGGCTCCCTTCTCCATAGTCTGAATAGTGTGGCCTTCTTCCTCCTCCTCCTCAATTATGGCACTACAGTCCATATCCTCATCTTCCAAGAACAAATCCTTCAGCCCAACTAGTGCTTCTTCTTCTGCGGTTCCCCATATTGTGTCGGCCAAGTGGAAAGCTTGTTCCAGACGGGGCATTGGCTGCTCAAGAGGGTAATATGGTGCGCGCCATGGAGGCGACCAATTCCTGTATTCTTGCCATGTGTACTGGTATCCGAGCCCAAAGGTAGTACCATGATTCTTCAGTTGTATTGGTTTGGTGATGCCTTGGAGGTTCTTTCCCAATCCTTTGCCGGGTTCATATCCAAACCATGCTAATATGCTTCCTATCTTGTTACTCCGCCACTTGTCTTTTTCGACAGCATTGACCCGTTCGATGTGATGGTAAGTTTCCCCTCCTAGCCTTCTTCTATGTCCAATGGCCGGGATGGTCTGACTAGTGTAGATGGGGTTACTTCCATCTCCATGAATGATTACCTCTTGGCAGTTCCATTCAAATTTCACGGCTTGATGTAGTGTGGAAGGCACGGCTCCAGCAGAATGGATCCATGGCCGGCCCAACAGAAGGTTATATGAGGCTGGTATATCAAGTACCTGAAATTCAACATCGAACCAAGTTGGCCCCATTTGCAAACAAAGGTTTATTTCCCCGATCGTGGCCCTCTAGGACCCATCGAAAGCCTTCACATTCATGCTTCCGGTCCGTATTTCATGGAAACCTTTGTCCAACCTTTTCAGGGTGTCCAACGGACAAATATTTAGACTCGAACCTCCATCAACCAAGACCCTGGCAATGAACTTGTCTTCAAATTGTACCGTAATATGCAAGGCTCGATTGTGATTCCGTCCCTCGGGTGGTAGCTCATCCTCGTGGAAGATGATCTTATGGCTATCTAGTACTTGCCCAACCATGTTGGCCATTTCTCCGCCGGTGATGTTACTGGGTACATAGGCCTCGCTCAACACTTTCATTAAGGCGTTCTTGTGTGGCTCAGAATTCTTGAATAGTGATAGGATAGATATCTGAGCAGGGACTTTGTTCAGGTGGTCAATAATAGAATACTCCTTTGCCTGTACTTTTCTCCACAGGTCAATTTGCCCAGTCTCAATAATAGGTTGCCTAGCAGTGGCTTCCTTACTTGAACCTCCTAGGTGTTCAGGTGTATAGACTCTTCCGGTCCTAGTCATTCCCTATGCCACGTCAGATTCCTCTACCTTGGCCTTTCTTTTCCGCCGAGCCTCAGCGACATAATCCCAGGGTATTGCTTTTGAGTTGAATCGGGGCGTGGTCGATACTGTCACAGTGAAGGGTGTGACCACTTCTACTTCAAATGGAGTGGGGGTGGCTGCAGGCGGAGCCACTTCTACCTCGAATGGATCTAGTGTAGTTACTCAACCTCGATTGGTGCCTGAGTCTGAACCACAATGGGGGTAAGTGTGACTGCGACCTTAGAGTCATCGCCTTCACGAATAAGCCCGATCGACCCCTCAGGGTCCCATTCTTCATTCGTCTCAAATCATATGTATACCATTACCTCTGTGATCAAGGAGGGGATTGTTGCGGACATTAGGGGCGGCCTCCTTTGCTTGTATGACCTTGTTGTCAATTAGCGTCTGGATCTTATCCTTCAGTGTCCGGCACTCAGCAGTAGTGTGCCCTTTCATACCGGAATGGTACGCACAAGTCTTGTTCGGATTGACCCACTGGGATGGATTTTCTAACGCTACAGTGGGAACATGAGTTACATAACCGGCGGCTTTCAATCTTTCATATAATTGGTCAATGGGCTCAGCAATGACGGTATACTGTCTGGGTGGCTTGCGGTCAAAGTTGTGTCGTGGTCTTTGACGGGCTGGCGGGGTGCCAGGAACTTGGTTATAGTGGTGGTCGTTGGTGGAGTTTTGTGGATCGGGAACAAGTGGTGGTGTATTTTGGGGAGTATGGTAAGTGGTGGTTGGCGGGTACTGAATTGGTAGGTGATGTTGTTGTGGTGGGGTTGGTACTAGCAGTGGAGTTGCGTATTGTTTTGGTGCGGTAGGATTTTGTGGTTGTTGGTTCTGTGTGTTTTGAGGAGGTGTCGGGTTCTTTGCGCTCTGTTGGTGGATGTAAGGGACATTGAGGGTTAGTGACAAATTTGCCAAATTGCAGACCTGCTCAAGTTCTCGTTGCAGTTCTAGTATCTTTTGTTCCAGTCTTAAAACCAGGTAATTCGGGGCCGGAGTACTGCGGTCGTCGGAAGTCTCTGCGTTCTCAATGTTTTCCTTTCGAATTCCACTTAAATCATCCATCTTTGCTTTCCCTCTGCTTTTTGTGTTGCTTGGAGGAGGAGGAGGTGGAGGGCCTCTGGATCTGGTGTGATATGCTGATGAGGCCAGTATGATCGAACCAACCTAAGGGGATGGGAATAATAATAATAAAAAAATAAGCTAAAACAAAAGGTGACAAGTTAGTGAGGATCCTGAAATGTTTGCAGTATTTAAACACATATTGCGGAAATATAAATTCGCATTCTAATTTGGGAGCCTCATTGTGCCTGAGGTAGGCCTAGCGACAAGTAGATTTGGAGAACTTTTAATGCCAATAAATGCTTCATTTCATAATGTAAGAATAGGCGAATCCCCAAAACGATACTTAAATAATGATAAAAATGAGTTACTATTGGCACTTGGCCTTATTACATTTGAAAAGTAAGTAAACTTAATCTATTTGGTCTCGGAAGGACTTTCTTCAGGCTGAATGCTCTTGTCGATTAAATCCCCCAGTTCGCGTAGGCTCATTTGCAGGAATACCTTTGCCAAATGCCCTTCTTCGTTTCCCTCAGCGTTTTGGCAGTCGGTGACTCTCTTCCTTACTTTTCCTTCCAATTCGAACAGGTTGTATTCCAGATATTCAAGCTTCTCGCTAGATTTGGCGGCCCTCTCTTTCCATTCATTGATTTGGTCATCCGATGGAAGATTCCTCCACCAGTTTAGCAAGAGTGAGGGTGTGCTAACCATACCGAAGCTGGGGACCTCGTCCCTCATTTTCTGCAAAACAAAAAGGTTTAGGCCCTTCTCCCCACCAGACTAGACCACTTATACATTTGTGATCAACATATCGGCATTTAGTTCTCCAAATTAATGCACAGAACGTGGTTGTGTCCGTTGGGATTATGGAAAACCAGATGGACTTTGGATAAGGCTTATCTTAAAGGATCATTATGTGGACAACATAACTGATCCGGCTAGGTTTGACCATGATGCATGCACAATTTCGACCAGAGTAAGGTTTCTATGGGGCTTTAGACTGGTACCCTCGAGCGGACAACTCGAGGGGGAAGGCACGGAACCATCGACTGCACTGCGGATCGACTGGTTTTACCGCAAATAAGCCTTTCCGAATTTAAGGGTAGTAAATAGGAAGAGCGCAATCACTCATTAAAGCGTTGCTATAGGATTTGTTACGCACGAGTGGAATATGATGTGGAGCATGATTTATGCAACAATTAAAAACATGTAAAGTATTTTCACGTAGGAAAAATAAATACAGCATTTAAATAATTGAAGGACGGTTACAAAAAAAAGGAAACAAAACGACTAGTAAGTTTCAAGAATAAAGAACAATAAATGCTTAAAAGAAAACAGACAGTCAAAATTAAAATAGGGGAAGAGGGTATGGGATAAAGCATGCTTGGACTAATTTGTAAGAGCAAGTTCGTCATGGTAAGAGCCTAAACATATCCCCAGCAGAGTCGCCATGCTGTCGCGCCCCCTTTTTCCCTTCCTCTTTTGACGGGGAGAGAGGTCTGGGTTTCGACATTCACGGGGTGTAATGACTCATTTCCCTTTTGGAATTGGGTATTTGAAGAGTCGCCACCTAACGGATTATGGTGCGTTAGGGCACCTAGAGCGATTAACTCTTGGGTTGGTTTGCATTACCAGAGATTAGGGTAGGGGCTCGAAATAACCTCGAAGGGAAGATGTTAGGCACCCCTCTTGGTCCACAACTGTGGGTCCCGGCCGAACTTACATTCACAAATCAGTCCATTACAAGTAAATAGTTGAATCAAATAGGTCGCAAGTAAAGCACGTTAGAGTAACTCAAGTAGTAAGATAAAGTTTTGAATAAGTTGTAAAACAAAGTTTTAAAGAAAGGTTTTGGTAAAGAGGGATCCTAGGTTGGTTATCCTATAGGATCACATCAGTACAATGCCCGGTAATCACTCCTTGGAAAGGGGCTACGCGTGGCATTAGCGCACCGGTCATCATATCCATATCTACCCTTCCCATCCCCTTATTGGTCATGCAAAGCGAATGTTTGGTCAACGATTCCTATTGCGTGCTACTACCCGTCCCTTCTTAATGGTCCTGGAGGGATTTAGGACCTCTACCTATAGGTGGTTCTAGCCAGACCCCTAAGGTTTTAAAAGGTCAAAATTCTAAGGCGACAAGCAAAACACTTAGGACTTTCAGCACATAAAAGGGAGCAATTAGAGGCTCAAAGTTTCCTCCTCAATCAAACACATAAGCAGCAAGACTCAAGCACAGTTAAGGTCTTTTATTAGACAAAGTCCTAAAGCAGGATATCTAAGTGAATATGCAGAAACAAACAAACCCTTTTTTTTAGGTTCAGAAATTATACCCTAGCAGTTGCCTAAGGATTTCTTTTAAAGCCTTTTAGGATCAGAAAAATGTTAAGCAATAGAGACAGTTTCAGAGAATGAAATTTTGAAAACGCCCTGGAGGCTCGCCTATATGTGGAGTGCTGACTAGCACATTTGTATAGAAAACAAAGCAGGTTTTGAAACGGACTTCGTTAATACCTATAGGCATGATATCTAATGAGATTGAGGCAGTTTGAAAGAACTTGTTTCAAGAAATATGAAATACTTAATAAAAACCAATTCAGAAATGAATTAGGCGTGGACTAAGTTGATTTATTTGGACTAAATCAGACAGACAGACAGAATTGCGAGTAGAATTCCCTATAGGCATGATGTCTACGTTTGTTAATCTTATTTTAAGACATGCAGACATAAACACTTGCCATAACATAATTTGGATTAATTCCTATAGGCATGGCATCTATTAGTTAATTTGATTGAAGGCATGATTATTTAGAACCTATAGGCACAGTTTCTAAACATGACAGAATGTAGAACCTTATAAACATGATTTCTACTTGGTGAGGCAATCGAATTTAAGCATGAAGGCCTAGGAGCATGATTTCTATTGGAAAACAATCAGATTTAAACATGAAGTCCTAACAGATTTAAAAGTAAAGTCCTATGAGCCTGATTTCTACCCGAATTACCCCATAAAACATGTATCTACCCACCCCTTTTCACTAAATACCCCGATATCTATTTACAAGTTATTACAAACCAATGAATGAATTACATAAGTAAATAAAAAATCAAGAAGCTACTCTATCGGGAGCCTCCGACTAGGCCCAGATTTCCAAAAGCCTCCAATGGTCTCATATGCCTCAGTTCCATAAACAAAATCATAGTCTAGGTGTATCAAAGTTCCCTAAGGATCTCAAGGATCCCGGGCAGTGCTTACACCTAGACATAGCAACCAAGAATTGAACAAGTGCGGTGTGGAAAGGCCAGCCTCAGTATGCCAGAGTTCAGAGGGTTCTTAAGAGGTTCCCAAGGCAGTACACATACTAGAGGGGGCAGAACTTATTGACTAGGAGTAGAGTGAGAAGTGATGGACACAAGTTGAAAAGGTTTTAGTAAGAAACTGTGATTAGCAAAAGCCCTTCTTGAAAACACTTCGGTAGAGATTGTTCCAAAAAAAGATTGGAATAGTTAACAGAGTCCAAACACAGCTAGTTTACAGAACCAAGTAAATTTAAGAGTCACACACAGGGGTCAAGGGGTTTGGGATACATAGAACAATTAGCTGCAAACACAGAATCGATCAAGGTCTAGGACTGGTTCAGCATGCTCAGAAACAGCTGACACCAACATAGTCACAAAACCAGGCATGAAGAACACAACCACATAGAGGGGTGATAAGGATTTGGGATCCATGGGATATAGTATGGTAAATATACAACAAGTAAGAGACAAGTGGTAAGACGTGCTCAGAAATACACATAAAGGGAATGTACTAATCTAAAGGGAAGGGGGAAGACATGATAACATGCTAGTAATGTGTTCTTAACTACAAGTTTCACAACAGAACCACAAATAGAAGCAAACCAAAAACAAGAAGAACTGAAACAATAAGAGAATCATGTTGTTGTTGGAACTTGAATTGAAACTAGGACATACCAGTGAAGAGGAGAGTAAGCAGAATGAAAAGAACAAGAGAGCACAAATGGTTATTCTTGGCTTGCAGCCGGCTAGCAATAGCAAATAGCACAAGAGAGAGAGACCAGAGATTTTTTAAAGTATGAGAGATAGTTTTTGAACCCAAGTGTTCGTGTGTTGTGCTAATGAAATACTAGAGTATTTATAGTTTGAAAACAGGTAGTAAATAAGGTAAAAATCATAGTAACATAATAATTGAGGAACTCAGAATCAATCAATCAGAAAATCAAGGCAAGTACTCCCTTAATTAAGGGAACTAATTTAAACGGTAAGAACCAGCAGCGTATAAGGCAAGAAGAAGAAAATCAGTACAAGACTAATAAGGAAAGAATCAAAACTCAGTAAGCATAGGGTACCCAATTAAGACTAAGTTCAGAAAAACTCCGATTAAGGAATGATTCAGTAAAAATAAAGTACTACAACAAATAAGGTAATGGAATCAGTCAATTTAAACAAACAAGTAGAATTTTAGGGTTTTAAGAGAAAATCTTTCAATTAAACCATCAACTAAGGAAATCAGAATCAATCAAGAGGGAGTCATGATTCTGTACTTCAACATATAAATAGAGAAGATCAAACAGACGTAACAAATAGGAAAGGCCAGCAATATCGACAGAAAGAGGCAAGAGATGAACACTCAAGATGAATACAAATCACATAGAAGTGATATAGGTAGGTTAAAGACTCAGTAACACCCATTCAAAGCATGGTAATAACATAAGCTTAACAAGAATCAAGTGTTAANTCAGTGTGGTGAACCTTGTATACATCTCTTGGATGGTTTCCCCTTCCTTCATGGTGAAATTCTCATATTGAGAATACAGCAGTGTTCCTCTGGACCTCTTCACTTGAGGTGTTCCTTCATGTGCAACTTGCAAAGTATCCCAGATTTCCTTAGCAGTGGTACAACTTTGAATTCTACTGTACTCATCTGGACCAAGTCCACACACAAGCCATTTCTTGGCCTTAGCATTTTTCTCCCATTTTCTTAAATCCTCAGTAGTGCAGTTCAGCTCTAGTTTTTTGGCACATTCCACTTCCTTCAGTCATTCTTCTTTGTAGTTGCTAGAGGACCATCAGTGACTATGTACCAGAGTTCATAGTTTTCTCCTATGATGTGATCCCTCATCCTGTTCTTCCACCAAGAATAGTACTGACCATTGAAAAGTGGAGGCCTCATAGTGGATTGCCCTTCCCAGTTCCCAGGTGGTGCACTCATGTTGATCTTTTCCTAAGGTGTTAGCCTCTTCAAGGATAACCTGCTCTGATACCAATTGATGTTCTAAACGTCAATACCACACAAGAGGGGGGGGGTGATTTGTGTGGTACTCAATTTTTCGCTTAAACTGCTTCTGGAAGGACCTGGTTCTTCTAGGTGTACTTATTACTACTGTTTGCGGAATTAAAAGTACATAAAATAAAGAATACAGAGATTTTACGTGGAAAACACCTGGCTCAAAAGGTGAAAAAACCACGACCTACTACTCAGTAGGATTTTCCCAAACTTCCACTAAAATCACTAAGCCAAAACAGCATTTACAAAAACTCTTTGTAAACCTAAGGATTAACTCTAATCCCGTTGTGGCAACCAGCCTCTAAATGCTGCGACAACTTCAAGTTAACTCTAACTTGAATACTCAAAATACCTATTACAATTGCTTCTAGATAAAGCTGAAAGGTACAATATGAAACACCTACTACAATTAAACTAGAAATAAAGAAAGACACATAAAACTCTTTATGGATCCGGTTCTTCAATCTAGTTCATGTAGCTTCTGGTTTGCACACTTGAATCACACATGAACTGCTTGCAAAAAGCCTTGCTATTTTGCTCCCAATTCATGTTTAACTTCTGCGTTTTTGTGCAACACTTTAATGTGAGAACATCCTGTAATTTATAGAGTTAGTAGATGAAGAAATAACTAGAGTTCTGATGCAACTCTTCCTTGGTGGAAGAGTTCTAGTTGATTTCAACTTCTAACTCCTTCCCTATCTTGGATAGTGTTCTCTTTGATTAAGGACTCCTTCTCCTTATCAATTATGCAACCTTTTCGATCAGGAGATATTAAATACACCAAGTTAAGCTTATCTCCTTCACGTGCATCCCACATGCTTGAATCTGCCCGTTTTTGTGAACCTGAGGGATGGACCACTGGATGGACCTGGTTTATGTCAGGAGATATTAAATACACCAAGTTAAGCTTATCTCCTTCACGTGCATCCCACATGCTTGAATCTGCCCGTTTTTGTGAACCTGAGGGATGGACCACTGGATGGACCTGGTTCATGTCTGAGTTCCTTTGTCAGTCTTCAAAACTAACCTTTACTTGGGCCAACAAATTCCCCCTTTTTGATGATGACAAACTCAGTGCTTTTCATACACTTAGGCCCTGCCAGAACTCAGCTCAACATCAACACAATGTTAGAAACATTTTTCCTTTATATCACTTATCATCAAGGACCAGGTACATTAGGTTATAAACATCACTGTTCAAAGTGTAAACATCACTTGTTTAAAGCACAACCTTTTTTCCCCCTTTTGGCATCATCGAAAAGTTGCATAAAAAATGTGAGATAACCAGATTTTAAAGCTTACTCATGGCCACTGGGGCTACTTCAAATGCAAACATGGATTAATCATCATAGATCAATCTAAGAATTTTAACCATCAAAGAAATATAAACAAACAGTTAGAGCAAAAGACAGTGAATTTCATTGATGATTGATAAGATTCTACCACAAAGCATAAGAAGAAATAAAAATACTAAAAACATGAGCAAAAGAAACAAAGTCCCGAATTGGGTCACTGGTTGATCTACACTAGGTTAGGATTAAGGCTTGGAAGAGGTAGGGGCTGGGTTATTTTCTTGGAGAAGTTTCAGCATGTCTTGAAGAATTCCATCATTCTTCTCCTTTTCCCTTGCAGTTCAGTTCTGAGAACATCTCTCTCAGATTCTACCTCAACCAATCGTGTCTTCATCCTTGCTATCTCAATATCCTTTGCCTCACTATCCTGTAATAGAGCTCTGGCCTTGCTATTGATAGGTGTCTTTTTAGATGAACCAGGTTCATTAAGAATGACATTGACTTCATAATCTCAAGCAAGCAGAATATTAACCCCAAAATGATCCTTGCTTGTACTTTGAAATGTGCAAGCACAGTGTTGAGAATGAAACCATAGGGAATGGCATGAGTTTTGGTGCCATTGATAATCCTATCAGTAGGTCCAAGAGGGTTTCCTGTTCAGATGGAACAGGTTCATCTATATTATTCCCAAGTTGAACCAACCTCTCAGCAGCTTCGCCAGACCCACTTCCCCTTGTTTTGCTCACACTCTCTTCTATTTTAGTAAATTCCTCTCCCCAAACAACCATTGCACCAGTTTCTTTTATTATACCAATAGGAGTGGGTGAAGAATCAGCCACTCTTGTCCCCTTTCCCCTCACAGCACTCCTAGCACCCTTGCTCTCTTTTTCTTTTTCTTTTTTATTTTTACCACCAACTTCTCTAGATTCTTTAGTCTCAACACCTGCTATATATCCTACCAGCACAAATCTATTCTCCAAATTTGCAGCAACTTCAGAAATTATCTCAGGAGTAACTTTAGAATCAGAAAATACCTGTTCAGTTTCGGTAGACTTACTTTCTTCCCCCTTAGTAGCAGACTTAAATAAATCTTCAGATTTCTAGGATTCTTCTTCCCTACCTGCTTTCAATTGCTTGTTTATTTTCTTGATCTGCTCTCCTTCAGCGATAATCTTACGAGCCATCATCTTTACTCTACTTTTCTTAGAGATTGGTGTTGTAGAAGGTGTGGAAGTGGTTTCCTGTGGTGGTGATGAAGGATTTTCAGAGGTGTTCGACATATCTGGGCTAGGGTATGGAAGAGAAGAGAAATAGATTGTGTTTGGAAGATGAAAGAAGAATGAGAGTTTTTAACCGCTTGAGAGAGATGAAGTAAGGAATACACTAAAGCTGATCAATATACAGGGGAATAATTGATGGGGTAACTACAGCTTTTCAGACTCTTCGAAGTTTAATTAAACTGAAATTCAGTTTTGAAGAGACATTGGAGTGTATCCCTAGAATCTAGATACTTCCATTCGGTTGGAACTCTTTTGAATAGGACTGGTTCACTTGTAACAGATAAGTCCGAAAGGAGTTTGGTATTTGGTAGGACTCTGCTCATGATCAAAATATAGTTATTTCAAATTATGCAGAGTGTAGAAAACATACCGTGTTATCTTGATGAACCAGGTTCTTCACTGATAATTCTCTTGTGTCAGTCTAAATTTTCCAAAATAGAGAAAATATCATTAGAGATTAATGAGTCATTTTAACACATAGCACAAGAGTATACTATGGAAAGTATGAGACTGAGCAAGATTTAATCTAATTATACACAGTTTACAGACTTTCTAACCAAATTTTTTTTTCAATTTTTTTCATTTAACCTTGAACTGGTCCTTTTAGGTGATCTTAATCATCCCTAATTCCAACCCTTTCCTCTCAAAGTGATATCTACCTAAGACTTTTATGAAGATGTCAGCAATTTGCTTGTCAGTAGCACAAAACTCCATAGTGATCAAGCCTTTCTCATAGTTGTCCCTCAAAAAAATGGTGTCTAACATCTATGTGCTTAGTTCTCTTATGATGAACCGGATTCTTAGTCATACTAATAGCACTAGTGTTATCACAGAAAATAGGAATACAACCTACTTCAATACCAAAATCTACCAGCTGTTGTTTGATCCAAAGCAATTGAACACAACACGAAGCAGCAGCAACATATTCAGCTTCAGCAGTAGACAAGGCCTCTGAATTTTGCTTTTTAGTAGCCCATGACACAAGACATGAACCAAGGAAGTGTGCCATACCTGAGGTGCTCTTCCAATCCACTAGGAAACCTGCATAATCAACGTCAGCATATCCCACTAGGTTAAAATTACTACCTTTTGGATACTAAAGGCAAAGGTCAGTGGTGCCTTTCAAGTATCTCAATATTCTCTTTACATTAGTCAAGTGGGACTCCTTTGAATTTGCCTGAAATCGAGCACAAAGACCTGCACTGCACACAATGTCAGGTCTGCTAGTAGTGAGATATAAAAGAGAACCAATCATTCCCCTATACAACTTCTGATCAACAGATGAACCAGGTTCATCTATATCCAATTTCGTGGATGTTGCAAAAGGAGTGTCAATTTCTTCAGTAGGATTTTCCCAAACTTCCACTAAAATCACTGAGCCAAAACAGCATTTACAAAACTCTTTGTAAACCTAAGGATTAACTCTAATCCAGTGTGTCACAACAGCCTCAACTGCTGCCGACACTTTTAAGTTAACTCTAACTTGAATACTCAAAGTACCTAATACCATTGTTTCTATGGAAAGCTGAAAGCTATAACTTTAAAAATACCTACTACAATTGAACTAGAATAAAAGAAAGAACACATAAAACTCTTTATGGAGCTGGTTCTTCATCTGGTTCATGTAGCTTCAGGTTTGCACAACTTGAATCACATACGAACTGCTTGCAAAAAGCTTGCTATTTGCTTCCCAATTCACGTTTTAACTTCTGCATTTTTATGCAAACCCTTTAATGTAGAACATCCTGCAATTTATAGAGTTAGTAGATGAAGAAATAACTAGAGTTCTGATGCAACTCTTCCTTAGTGGAAGAGTTCTAGTTGATTTCAATTTCTAACTCGGTCCCTATCTTGGATAGTGTTCTCTTTGATTAAGGACTCCTTCTCCTTATCAATTATGCAACCTTTTCGATCAGGAGATATTAAATACACCAAGTTAAGCTTATCTCCTTCACGTGCATTCCCACATGCTTGAATCGGCCCGTTTTTGTGAACCTGAGGGATTGACCACTGGATGGACCTGGTTTATGTCAGGAGAATTTAAATACACCAAGTTAAGCTTATCTCCTTCACGTGCATCCCACATGCTTGAATCTGCCCGTTTTTCGTGAACCTGAGGGATGGACCACTGGATGGACCTGGTTCATGTCTGAGTTCCTTTGTCAGTCTTCAAAACTAACCTTTACTTGGGCCAACAAATTCCCCCTTTTTGATGATGACAAACTCAGTGCTTTTCATACACTTAGGCCCTGCCAGAACTCAAGCTCAACATCAACACAATGTTAGAAACATTTTTCCTTTATTATCACTTATCATCACAGGACCAGTACATTAGGTTTATAAACATCACTGTTCAAAGTGTAAACATCACTTGTTTAAAGCACAACCTTTTTCCCCCTTTTGGCATCATCGAAAAGTTGCATAAAAAATGTGAGATAACCAGATTTTAAAGCTTACTCATGGCCACTGGGGCTACTTCAAATGCAAAACATGGATTAATCATCATAGATCAATCTAAGAATTTTAAACCATCAAAGAAATATAAAACAACAGTTAGAAGCAAAAGACAGTGAATTTATTGATAGAAACAATAAGAGAATCATGTTGTTGTTGGAACTTGAATTGAAACTAGGACATACCAGTGAAGAGGAGAGTAAGCAGAATGAAAAGAACAAGAGAGCACAAATGGTTATTCTTGGCTTGCAGCCGGCTAGCAATAGCAAATAGCACAAGAGAGAGAGACCAGAGATTTTTTAAAGTATGAGAGATAGTTTTTGAACCCAAGTGTTCGTGTGTTGTGCTAATGAAATACTAGAGTATTTATAGTTTGAAAACAGGTAGTAAATAAGGTAAAAATCATAGTAACATAATAATTGAGGAACTCAGAATCAATCAATCAGAAAATCAAGGCAAGTACTCCCTTAATTAAGGGAACTAATTTAAACGGTAAGAACCAGCAGCGTATAAGGCAAGAAGAAGAAAATCAGTACAAGACTAATAAGGAAAGAATCAAAACTCAGTAAGCATAGGGTACCCAATTAAGACTAAGTTCAGAAAAACTCCGATTAAGGAATGATTCAGTAAAAATAAAGTACTACAACAAATAAGGTAATGGAATCAGTCAATTTAAACAAACAAGTAGAATTTTAGGGTTTTAAGAGAAAATCTTTCAATTAAACCATCAACTAAGGAAATCAGAATCAATCAAGAGGGAGTCATGATTCTGTACTTCAACATATAAATAGAGAAGATCAAACAGACGTAACAAATAGGAAAGGCCAGCAATATCGACAGAAAGAGGCAAGAGATGAACACTCAAGATGAATACAATCACATAGAAGTGATATAGGTAGGTTAAAGACTCAGTAACACCCATTCAAAGCATGGTAATAACATAAGCTTAACAAGAATCAAGTAGTTAGGCTAACACACAAAACCAAGACAAAGAAGATCTAAAAAAGAAATTAGGGCTTTTAACAGAGGTGAGTTGAAAAAGCAGTAAGAACATAGAATCAGTCAAGATATGCTAGGAACAGTTTAAACATAAAGAAAAAAACCAGTTTGAACAAGTGCAGAAGAACTCTGAGAAGCCCTAACTTTAAAGAAAGTAAAAACGGCTTAAAGTTGATGATTTTCAAAATAAGTTTGAGAATAGTGTAAAACATAGAAAGGAACAGAATTAAATCGTTAAAAATAGCCTAGATCTAAGAGATTCAAACAAAGTTAGGGTTTCAAAGGAAACCCAGATAGAAACGGAAGAACCTACTATAAACATCAAAGATCGTAACAAATATGGTGTGATTTTGTCCAAAATCACACCGGAGAAGCCATGAACAACAGAAATAGAAACCCTAGATCCAAATCGACATGGCCCAGGGCCCTTGAAGGCCTCAGAGATGATGAGCAAGGCAATGGAGGAACCATTGGAGGCTTGGGGTTGAAAGGTGGTTGCCGGAGATGGCCGGAGAAGAAGGCGGCGATTGAAGGGGATTAGGGTTAGGTTGAGAGAAGATAGGATATGAGAGAGTTTGAGGGCAGCAGAGTCTCAGAAATGAGATAGGGTTAGTGGTCTTTAGGATTAAAAAAGGAAAGGGCTCGTTTGGACCGTTGATCTGGGAGATTTAATAAATAATAAAATAGTTTCTGAAAATAATCTTTCTATAGCAAAATGTTTTAAAATATATAATTAACATATTAAAAATATATGGACCAATTTTGCGTATATAAGTATAATGATACATTAAAATGGGCTAACATTGCAATTATATGCAGTTTAGCTCAAAAAATACCAAATGTGATTATAAAAATGCATAAAAATTATATTAATTACACTTTGGTATAAGAATAGAAATAAAATGAATAAATCACCATAGTAATAATTCGGGGAATAATTATTGGGGGTTTTACGAATAAAAAGGAAGGAAATAAATCAATTAAAAAGCTTTAAAAAATATAGGAAAATTATAGAAACCTTGTGCATGCTTATATATGCATGTATATGCTATTTTGAAGGTCTTTATGCATATTTAAAATATATAGGAAAAAATTGGGTATCAACAACGCCCAAATGCGGGGCAAAATAAGAGGACACATAGGAATAAGTGGAGCATGGATCGAATAGAACTGATGCATCTCTAGAGCAGACCAGAACAATACCTGTAATGACAGATTCGGAAGCAACAGCCTCTGTACGAGCAGGAAGGACATAGTATCTAGCCTAGCCTCCCCCTCTAGGGCGACCTCTACCTCCCCGACCTCCACCTCTAGCTGGTTGAGCAGGTGGAGTGGCAGCTGGTGTTGTAATTATAGCCTGAGGACCTGGTGGAACACGCTGTGGCTGAGAAGCTCGTGGAGGTGCACCCCTTCTAAGCCTGGGACAATCTGATGTTCTAAACGTCAATACCACACAAGGGGGGGGGGGGGTGATTTGTGTGGTACCCAATTTTCGCTCTAGAAGAACCTGGTTCTTCTAGGTATACTAACTACTGCTGTTTGCGGAATAATAAATATAAAAATAAAGAACACAGAGATTTTTACGTGGAAAACACCTGGCTCAAAAGGTGAAAAAACCACGACCTACTACTCAGTAGGATTTTCCCAAACTTCCACTAAAATCACTGAGCCAAAACAGCATTTACAAAACTCTTTGTAAACCTAAGGATTAACTCTAATCCCAGTGTGTCACACAGCCTCAACTGCTGCGACACTTTCAAGTTAACTCTAACTTGAATACTCAAAGTACCTAATACAATTGTTTCTATGAAAGCTGAAAGGTATAACTTTAAAATACCTACTACAATTGAACTAGAATAAAAGAAAGACACATAAAACTCTTTATGGAGCTGGTTCTTCAATCTGGTTCATGTAGCTTCAGGTTTGCACACTTGAATCACATACGAACTGCTTGCAAAAAGCTTGCTATTTTGCTCCCAATTCACGTTTAACTTCTGCATTTTTATGCAACCCTTTAATGTGAGAACATCCTGCAATTTATAGAGTTAGTAGATGAAGAAATAACTAGAGTTCTGATGCAACTCTTCCTTAGTGGAAGAGTTCTAGTTGATTTCAATTTCTAACTCGTTCCCTATCTTGGATAGTGTTCTCTTTGATTAAGGACTCCTTCTCCTTATCAATTATGCAACCTTTTCGATCAGGAGATATTAAATACACCAAGTTAAGCTTATCTCCTTCACGTGCATCCCACATGCTTGAATCTGCCCGTTTTTGTGAATCTGAGGGATGGACCACTGGATGGACCTAGTTCATGTCAGGAGATATTAAGTACACCAAGTTAAGCTTATCTCCTTCACGTGCATCCCACATGCTTGAATCTGCCCGTTTTTGTGAACCTGAGGGATGGACCACTGGATGGACCTGGCTCATGTCTGAGTTCCTTTGTCAGTCTTCAAAACTAACCTTTACTTGGGCCAACACAATCCCTAACCACATGGCGAGTGCCGCCACACTCAAAACAAGCTCTGGGAGGGCGTGGTGGTTGTGACTAGCTCGGGCCAGGTCTGCTGGACTAACCACTAGAAGCACCCCGTGCAGGAGGCACACTACATACTAGAGGTGCATAATAAGGCTCTCGAGGTCTAGGAGGAGCTGGAATAGCACTGGCGGCTGGAAGAGCTGAATGAACGGGACGACTCACATAGCCCCTACCATGACGAACTGCAGCTGGGGCACGTGCAACAGAATAATGGCCCGACTCTCGAGACCTCTTGGCCTCTCTCTCCTCCCTATCCCAAGCAAGCATGCTTTCTACTCTCCTAGCAATACTCACAACCTATTGATACGCGATATCCATCTCTAACTCCCAGGCCATGCTAGACCCGATGCTGGGAATGATTCCCTCAATAAACCTATGAACCCTCTCTCGAACTGTAGAAACCAAGGCCGATGTATGCCTAGCCAAGTCACTGAAATAGATAGCACACTCTAAAACAGTCATAGTACCTTTGTATAACTGCTCAAACTCCGCGCGCCATGCGTCCCTGAGGCTCTGAGGGACATACTCTCTCAAAGACATGTCCGAGAACTGAGTCCAAGTAAGAGAAGCTGCCTCAGCCGGACTGTCCAACTCAAAAGTACGCCACCACTGATAGGCTGCCCCTCGAAGCTAGAAGGCAATGAAAGAAACCTCACTCGACTCTGCTATGCCCATAGTGCGGAGGATACGGTGGCACTCCTCCAAAAATCGACCCTGAATGTAGGAGGGTCGTGCTTCTTATACATCTCAAGCCTCCACTGCTCCTCCTTTGAAGCTGCTGCCCTACCCTCGGGCTGAGCTGGGGCTACAAGCGGTATCGGTATAACCTCTAGGATCTGATCAACCTGAACCCGCTGCTCTGGAGTGCGGGCGGCGGGAGTCTGTGCTCCTCCCTCGGCCAGAGATGTGGCTGCAACAAGGGGAATCAATCCTCTCTGAGCTAGAGTGATGTACATGCTCATGAACTGCGCAAGGGTCTCCTGAAGAGCAGGAGTAGTAGTGGTAGGCGTATCAAGTGCTTGTGCTCCAGCTGGAGGTACTCGTGGCTCCTTTGTAGCAGCTCGCCCGGGTGCTCTGGCTGCACCACATGCGCGTCCTCGAATTCTACCCCGGCACTGGCCTGGTGGCTCTAGCAGGGGGCGCGGGTGCCTGGTCATCTCCGGTAGCATGTGTCCTCACCATCAGTGAGAGAATAGAAGACAGAAGTTTAGAATTTTAAAGTCAATAATCTCGCACGACAAGGAATCAAGTGAAGTGGAAGTTTCCTAACAATTCCATAGCCTCTCGAAGATAAGTACATACGTCTTCGTGCCGATCCGCGAGACTCTAACAAACCGGCTTGTGACTCACGATTCCTATGAACCTAGCGCTCTGATACCAACTTGTCACGAACCTAATTCTCCCTCCATGAACCGTCATGACGGCACCTGGTCTCTATGCTAGGTAAGCCTAATATTGCGGAAAAAGGAGCGAAAACATAAAAGCTATCAACTAAAAAGTAAATTTAAACAAGGAGTGCGATGCCGCTCGGCATATACAATAATCATTTCCGAATAGTACATAAATTCTCCCAAAACTTGGAATGTCATAAGTCACAAGCTAAAGAAAGACACGGTACTCCCATACTCCAGAGTCTAATACAAGAAGAAAATACAAGAAGTCTTTAACTTGAGGAAGAGTAGATAGGGACTCCTAGGTCTGCGGACGCCGCAGATATACCTCGAAGTCTCTACAATCGTCTCGCCTCACTGGTAATGCAACTGATTTGAGGTACCTGGATCTGCACGCGAAAACATGTGCAGGAAAGGGAATGAGTACACCACAGCGGTACCTAGTAAGTGCCAAGCCTAACATCGGTCAAGTAGTGACGAGATCAGGTCAGGGCTCTACTGGTATATATATAACAAAATAATACAGAATGAAATATCACAGTAAAGATAAACACAAAAATTTAACGAGAATGAAATCACAGAAAAACAACAGCTCAGTACACAGAGATAACAACAGGGGATGTCCCAGGATACCGTCCCGTAGTCCCAAAAGTAAATGTGCAGGGGGATCTCCCGGAATACCGTTCCGTAGTCCCAAAGTAAATATATAGTACAAGGGGATCTCCCAGGATACCGTCCTGTAGTCTCAAATGTAAATGTGCAGGGGGGTCTCCCGGAGTACCGTTCCTGTTACACCCCGTAAGCTTAACAACCTTGGTACCGATTTGATATGGTATTTTGAGTGGAATATTTTTGTAAATAGTTTGAAAAAAAATATGATTTTATATAGTTATTAATATTACTACTTTCGAATATGTTTTAAATTATACTCATAATATGAGGATGTTTATGAGATTTTCTTTATTTTAAAGATAGAAATTATTTTCTCACAAGAAAAGAAGGTTATCTTTTTACCATTTTAAGAATTAAACATACGAGAATGTTTACTCTTTATATGAGATTAGGAAAATTATAAGTTGAGAAAATATATGTATTTTTACATAGATGTCTTAATGAAATAATAGTGTATGAATTTATTTTATATGGTATCACATGACCGTAATAATACGGTGTATAAAGTGTATTAAAAATAAGTAGAATTTTTAGTAATTTGAAATAATTCTTAATTATACGGACATTACCTAATTACCTAATAAATGGATAAAGATTAAATTTTCCCCACCCCACCCCACGTGGCAGCAAGCCACTAAACCAAACAAATGACTCATACTCCCTTTTAGTTAGATGGCCAACGAAGTATTGCAGGTAAGTTCTAATAATTATCTACTTCTTTAGTTCTTCTAAAAACCTTAAAAGGCTTTTAGGCTCGGCTTCATCAATCTTCTATTGTTTAATTTTAGCTCACATTGGATTTGAACATGAATTTACTGTTCAAGTTAAATACAACCAGCTATCTAGCAAGTTCATGTTTGATAGGCTTAGCAAATTGATAAAACCCTCCACATAACTCAACATGAGCAAAGCACTAACTACGAGCAGTTGATTTTAATGGACAAGGAAACTTTGAGTGAAGACTGAAGATCACTATACCAAGACAACCCTGCTCTCAACACAGTCTAAAAAATTAACTTCCATTTGACACCCATAATCAGACACATTAAAGTTGATCCATGTCATATCTATGTTTCTTGTCAGTACCTCTTTCTTGGATTATAAATCTCAGTGTTTCCTCAAAAAGATGGTGTATCTTGCTTAAATTTCGAACTTACCCCTCAACAACAACACTGAAGGTGTGGTGAATTTTAGAAGGATTGTCAAGAGAATCGGCTCAGGTATGTGAAGGCCATCCCTTCTTTCTTTTGGCATGGTCCAAATTATACCGAAGAAACGAGCAAACGCACAGTCTCCATAAATTACTCTATTCATAGAAATACTAGGGGTGTCTATATTCTTGATTCCCCGTGTGAATTATTATTATCTTCTGTTCATGGGTCTCAGAATAATACGTAGTTAAAAAAGTTTATCCGGAAGGAATATTGAGATTTTTACGTATTTTTCATGCATTTCACCCATTTATACATGTGCATTGATCCATGACCAGATGGCGTTATATACGCATATATATGTAAATATATGTATATGGGATATGGAAAAAGGTTACGGCGTTATATACGCACCACCACCCGATCAGCTAGTATACGATGATGTTTTTGCCCACAGTGACTGAGATGATATGATGGGATGCCCTCAGAGGCGTGATGATATTATGAATACATGTACCTATGCACGACATGACATTCATACGCATATGCATGACACTATAAGTATTAAATGATATACAGAGTTATCCAGACATACAGGTTGAGTTATGTACTCCATGTTTCTTTCATGCTCTTTATATATTTATTTACATGCCTTACATACTCAGTACATTATTCGTACTGACGTCCTTTTGTTGGGGACGCTGCATTCATGCCTGCAGGTATAGATAATCAGTTTGACAAGCCCTCATAGTAGACGAGGTCAGCATTCAGCGAAGAATAGGTAAGACTCCACCTCATTCGGAGTGCAGCAGAGTTTTATGAGTCATCGTGTCAGAATTTTGCTACACACTTATGGGTAGGCCGGTACCCTGTCCTATTTGATGTCAAATAATCTTAGAGGCTTTGTAGACAGAGGTTCATTTTGTGCGGTATGTCAGAGGCCTTGGTGGCCCATATGTATTCATGTTTTGAGAACGATGGTTCATTAATATAACATTGGCCCACTCACAATTGTACATTACGAGTTGTGGCCATGTTGGCCCATGATAGTTATAAAAGGAATGAATGAGTTACAGAGTGGTTCACTCGGGCCACTACGGCATCGGGTGCCAACCACACCTCCCTAGGTTCGGGGCGTGACAGTTCCGTTGTCCCAAAGTAAATAAACAGTACAAGGGGATCTCCCGGGATACTGTCCCGTAGTCCCAAACGTAAATATGAACGGGGATCTCCGGGAATATAGTTCTGTAGTCCCAAAGTAAATATGAAACTCAATCAACATAAACAACAGTTTCAACAAGGAATTCTACAGTTTAGACAAAGTTCATATCAAATAAGACAGGTAAGTTCCACTAAGCATGCTGCACAAAGTTGAGATAGGCAGTTAAGCCAGTTAAGACAGTTAAGGCACGTAGGCATGCTTCCTAAGCTAAACAGGATAGTTACATATACTTCTGTTGCACAATTAAAGGAAAACAGATATTTGCTTAATGAAAACGAGTTTTTTTTTTTCCAGCAAAGAGCCCGTGTACGCACTCGTCACCTCACGTACATGGCGCTCATATATCAAACGGTACCAAATCCTAAGGGGAGTTCCCCCACACAAGGTTAGGCAAGCTACTTATCTCGAACCAAGCTCAAATCAATCTGAAATCACGCTCTTGCCACGAGTATCCAACTCCAAGTGGCCTAAATCTAATCAAATCAATTACATAACGTAAATATAGCTACAAGCAACTAATTTAACTAATGAAATCAAAGCTAAGGCAAGAAAATAAAAAAACGCCCAAAAATCCTCCCCGGGCCCACATCTCTGAATCGGGTAAAAGTCATAAATTATGAACATCCATTCACTCATGAGTTCACTCGTACCAAAATTATCCAAATCTGATGCCTAAATCCCACTCCAAACTCACAAATTCGATTGGGGATCTTTTCCCCCATTTCCCAACTTTCTCACTCAAATTCCTTGATTAAATGAAGAAAACAACAAATAGATTAATGAAATGTGATCAAAATAGGATTAGGAATCGTTACCCAATGATTCCCTCAGAAAAACTCTCGAAAAATCGCCTTCCACCGAGCTCCAAATTTAATTTTTGTGATATGAATTTCAAACCCTCAAAAATGCCCTTTTCTACCCAGCGATTTCTGCTTCTGCGATCCCAGGACCGTATCTGCGGTCCTGCACCTGCGGAATTTTCATCGAAGGTGCGGCTTTTAACTTAATGCACCACGTCTGCTTCTGCAATCATGAGGTCGCACCTGCATGTGCGCACCTACGGATCCTTATCCGCTTCTGCGCTCCCAGACCACTCATGTGCTTCTTTCACTCACACCTGTGGGCATCGCAGATGCGGAACTCCCCTCACACCTGTGACCCCAGACCTTTTCCCTAACGCAGGTGCGAAAACACGAGAACCAGCACAACAGAAAATCCTCTAAGTCCAAGTTTTCACCCGTTGAGCATCCGAAATATACCCGAGGACCCCGGGACCTCAACCAAACATGTCAACAAATCCTAAAACACCATACGAACATAGGCAAGCCCTCAAATCATATCAAAAAATGCTAAAAACACAATTCATCCTCCAATCCAGACCTAGTTAACTTGAAACTTACAAATTCTACAACCGATGCCGAAACCAACCAAACCACGTCCGATTGGCCCAAAATTTTGCACATAAGTCATATTCCACAATAAGGACCTACTCCAACTTCCGGAATCGGTCCAACCCTGATATCAAAAATTCCACTACCGGCCCGAAACTCCAAAAATTCAACTTTTACCATTTCAAGCCTAAATAATCTACGGACCTCTAAAATACAATCCGGACACGTCCCCAAAGCCAAAATCAACCAACGGAGCTAATTGAATTGACATAACTCTGTTCCGGAGTCGTCTTCACACTGTTCTGACTACGGTCCAAATTCTAAGACTTAAGCTTCCATTTCGGAACTAAGTATCCCAAAACACTCCGAAACTCAAAACGAATCATCCCAGCAAGTCACAATAGCAGAATTAGATACGCAGGAAGCAGTTAATAGGGGATTGGGGCATTAATTCTCAAAACGACCAGCCGGGTCGTTACACAGGTGCGCTTCCGCTTCTGCGATAGGAAGACCGCATCTGCGGTCCCCGCCTTCTCTCACAAAGCCCGCACTTGTGCCGTGTTGGCCGCCTCTACAACACCGCAGCTGCGGCCCTTTATCCGCATGTGCGATGACATCTGTAACCAGGCCTTTTAGCAATGCAACAAGGTTCCAAAATGATCTGCAACTCATCCAAAACACATCCGGGGCCCCCGGGACATTGTCCAAATATACCAACAAGATCCATAACATAACATGGACCTGCCCGAGGCGTCAAATCACATCAACCAAGATCAAAACCACGAATCGCGCCTCGAATCAAACTTAATAAACTTATGAACTTTCAACTTCAACAACATGCGCCAAATTATATCAAATCAATCCGGAATGACATCAAATTCTGCATGCAAGTCCCAAATGACACAACGAAGCTATACCAACTCTCAAAATTGAAATTTGAACCTGGTATCAATAAAGTCAACTCCCGGTCAAACCTCTCAACCTTTCAAACCTTTAACTTTTCAATTTTCGTCAAAAATGCATCAAATCAACCTACGGGCCTCCAAATCCAAATTCGGATGCACGCCTAAGTCCAAAATTACCATACGGAGCTACTGGAATCATCAAACTGTCATTTCGGAGTCGTCCTTATAAAAGTCAAACTCCAGTCAACAATTACCGCTTAAGCTAGTAAAACACAAAAACTTCCTTCTAAATCAATCCCGAATCATCTGAAAATCGAACTTGACACACATGCAGGTCATAATACATAATACAAAGCTGTTCAAAACCTTAAGCCATCGAACAGTACGCAAATTCTAAAAATGACCAGTCGGATCGTTACAATACTGGCTTTATGGATAAAGACTTTCCTTTCACTTATCTAGGATGTCCTATTATATTGGAAGGAAGAAGTTAGTGTATTTTGATAATATCGTGAATAAAGTAGTTAAGAAACTTAATGTCTGGCATGGTAAGATGCTCTCATATGGTGGTAAGGTGATTTTAATTAAGCATGCGCTTCAATCTCTTCCTTATATACTCTCTCTGCCTTATCTCCTCCCAAATGAATCATTAATTTTCTTGAAAAGCACTTCTCTAATTTCTTCTGGGGTTTCTCTGGAGACAAAAAGAAATATCCTTTGAGGTCATGGAAGAACCTTTGTTTTTTCCTGGATGAAGGGGGCATTGATGTGAGACGGATGACGGATATTGCTAACACTCTTGCAACTAAGAGGTGGTGCAGATTTAAAACTATTCCATCTCTCTAGGCTACCTTCGTGAGGCATAAATATTGCCCAGGATCTCATCCGGCAAGTAAGAAAAGGGCCTCTGGTGACTCACATGTTTCGCAAAAGATGATACAAGTCAGAGACAAAGTAGAGCCTCACATTATTTGGCAGATTAATTCTAGAAATTCTAGTATGTGGTGGGACAACTGGACTGGTAAGGGTCCTTTATCCTCGCATATACTTGGTCATAGCAGCCACAAAACTACTGTCAAAGAATTCATCCAAGATGGAATCTGAAACACCAACAAGCTCAAGGAATGATTGCCAGATGATATGGTTTAACGCATTATGAATATTCATATAGGCAAACAAGATATCATTGATCAAGCTGCATGGGATATCACCGATAATGGTAAGTTTTCCAACAAAACTGCTTTATGCTTCTATAGGAACACAAAAAAGGATCATTTCCTTAGCAAGGAATGGCATTCTAGTATTCCTTTTAAATTCTCATTCTTAACATGGAGACTTTGGCTATCTAACTGCCTTTTGATGATTCTGTTCTTAATTTTGGTAAGCAGATTATTTCAAAATGTAACTGCTGCACTAACCCTAAGCAAGAATCTATTCAACATGTTTTTGTGGAAAGCGAGGCAGCTAGGTACATTTGAAAATTTATAGGCTCCCCTCTGAGAATCAAACAAATGCAACTACCTATAAGAGGATTGTTGAATCAATGGTGGCAATAGAAACACAACAATGCTATTCACAAGCTAATCTCCAGATAACTCCCATAATTATATGCTGGAAAATTTGGAAAAATAGGTGTTCTTGTAAATGTGGAGACAAAAAAAGATTCAATTTCTTCAAAATGAGACGTCAAGTATGTTAACATTCAGGCTGCTGTCCACAGATTCTTTCCTAATTGCATACTAACATTGCCTTGAGTCAATTTATGTGAAAAGATGTTGAAATTATAACCGATTCCGGAGGCCATCATTGTGTGCTTGGAGAAGTCTCATTGCAACGCCTTTATACTCAATACATACGGGAGTTTTTGGGACGAAAATGACACTGCAGGCCAAGGTGGAGTTTTAAGGAATGATCAATGCAACTTCATTATGGCTTTTTCTGCCACTGTAAAGTGCAGCAGTCACAATTGTGTTAAAGCACAAGCGGCATTCTTTAGGATCAACTGGTGTACCATAAATGATTACTCTAACTTCACCATCAAACTCGACTCTATGTTGGTAACGAATATGCTCGAGAATGGGAAAACCAATAAATACAAACTGAAGAAAGTTATTGAGGGCACTTTAGATATCATGAACCAAGCCAATGTTAGCCCTATCCACTGCTTCAGGGAGGCAAACCAAGTGGCCGATCATCTCGCTAAGCTTGCCTTGTCCATCTCTGTAAACAAGATTTTTCTCTCTTTTCAACAGCTTCCTAGTGGTGCCAAGACCCTTTCATCTTGGACAGATTGCAAATACCTAGAATTAGAACAAAATATGATAAAGGCGATTTTTTTTTTGTTAGTTGAGCATGCTTAGTAGTTTTTTTGTCGAATATGGGAGTAACATTATTATACTTCTCCCGTAGGACATCCTTTGTCGTTGTGTTGTAATCTTTGGAGGTAAGGCCACATCTCCTCTATCATTTCAATATATATATAAAAGACTTCTGATCTTAAAGAATGGTTGGTTACTTATATAATAATGTTCTAAGTGGGGTGGCGGGGATAAAATAAAGAGATAATTAGGGATAATTTGAACTTCGGGAAGCAAGAGAGAATATTTTTAATAAGAACATAGACTATAGAAGTTATCATATATACCCCCTCCTATTCACTTTATTTGGCACTGTTCATTAGTTTGTTAATAAAAAATGTTAGAATTCCTATATTTCCTTAATAAGAAGCGTTTATTGCTATATAAATGTAATGGTATGTATAAAATTACAAGTTTCAATGTTTACCTTGAAAATAGTAATTACAATTAAATTTGATTTTGTGGTTCTAAAAATATGTGATTTATTTTAATGCTAGTTGTTAAGCGATAGATGCTAAGTGTGAGTCAGGTAAATGAGATAAGAGCTTGAGGACGGTATGTTATGCGAACGGAATGGCCGTGAATCGGGGTCTCGAGCTGGCCTACGTTGTGCCTCAAGGTCGAGCTAAAGTGTCAGACTGGGGATGGTCGATGAAGAACTAACAGTTCTAAGGACCTTGGTGACGGCTCTTTACGATCAATGATGAGTAATAAATGAAGAACAATCAATAAAACACAATAAACGTAAGCAATAAAATCAAGGGAGCGACAGTAGAATATGTTTAAGCTGAAGAGCAGAGAATATTCTTGTTCTTGTATTGAATATGATCCTTTTACAAAATGATAAGGGTCCCCTTTATATAGGAGCGGGAATCCCAACATAGTACAGGTGCATTTATTACAAAGATATGCGGCTGGTACAGCCATTTAATGTCACGGTACGGACTTGTACTATTCTTGTAGACCTGGTCAGCTCTAACCACGTGCCTTGGGAATTTCCCGATTGTCCATCATAGCCACCGATTTGCACTGCTCCGAGGTCGAACATAGGGAACCCACGGGGTCGAACCTCGAGCTATGCCTCGAGCCTTCTGGAGACGGGCTATGGAGTCTCATAATGATCATAAAATCGGACTCTCCAATTTTAGCCGTATACATTCAAAAGCTTTATTATCACGCAAATTATATTAATATTAAAAGAGTTGATTGCTCATGAGGTCAATAAACTAATGAAAAATTATTTGAGAAAGTCACTTTACGTTGTTTTGTAATTGAAATATCTTCCATTGTAACTGAAAAGTCACTTTACTTTATTCTGTAACGAGGACTCTATTTTATCCATTATAACTGAAAAGCACTCTATGCTTTCAGGGGACATTTTCGGTTGCATTTTGCTAATATGATTTTTTTAACCCAACCATTTATAAAATTAAAAACTTCCATTAAAACTATTTATGGATCTACTTAATGATCCGACTCGCTAGACCTTTTTAAATTTTTATTTTACAAAAATATAACAAAATGGTGCAGATAATTAGCATTCGTTATGCTTTGTAAAGAAACAAAAATCTCAAAAATAAGTCCTTATGATGCAAACAAAGATATGACAAATACTTTTCTGATCTAGTGTGTTGTTTTATAGATACGTAGATATATAGCCCATAAACAAATGCTAATTATCTGCACCATTTTGTTTTAACTGATGAGCATGGCTTATGTTATATTATCTCTTAAAAAAGAAGAAATATATATCTAGCGGTATCGGAGTATGGAGTGGGTGGGTAAATAATTTTAATGGATGCTTTTAAGTTTTTAAATGGTTAGGTTAAAAAAATATCACATCAGTAAAAAGCAACTCCATAGACAAAATATAGGATAGCTTTTCAGTTACAAAATAAAGTAAAAGTGACTTTCTAGTTACGAAATAAAATAAAGTGACTTTTCAATTAGAATGGGCACAGTAAAACAACTTTGTTATAAATATATATTATTATGGATGTTCATTTAGTACTCCATTGTAAATAAGTTTCCTGAAGAAGCTTATCCATATTGGACTCCGCCGTAAATATTTTTATCTATTTGGTACTCTATTAAAAATAAGCCTCCTGAAGAAGCTTATCATTTCGGTACTCCGTTATGGATAAATATTACCCCCCCCCCCAGTAGAACATTATCTATATCTGGTACAGTAGCAGCTTACACGCAACTTACAAGTAGCTTACACAGCATCTTACAGTAGCAACTTACAAGCAGCTTACACAGCAGGTTGCAGTAGCAGCTTACACAGCAGGTTGCAATAGCAGCTTACAAGCAGCTTACACAGCAGCTTGCAATAGCAGCTTACACATCAGCTTCCTTTCTTCTATAAATAGAGGATATTTTAGTTCATTATGTACATCAGTTTGAAGTTGAATAATATCAACCTCTCTCTATACTTGTCTTCGGTTTATTTACTTTACAGTCATCATTTTATAACACGTTATCACCACGAGACTCGGCCATTTTGAGCACTTACTTCGAATTTAATTTCTATTTCAGTCCGCATGTCTGATGTAAGGCGACGCTCTTACGTCTATGGTTAGATCTTGTTCATTCCGGGCATCATAAGGTTGAATATATCCTTGAGGTGGTGAGTTTTTCTTCTTGGCAGTAGTGATGTAGATATCACTTACATCTGGAGTGGCCAAATTTTTGTAATTTAATTTGAGCTTTTTGCTTATATTTTAATATCTTTATCATCAGCTGCTTGGTTATATGTTACGTATTTGTTTTCATCCTTATTATCTTAATAAGGATTAGAAAGTGGATAACATTGTTAGATCCACTTAAACTCCAGCAGAGTTTACAAGAAATATACAACCACCAGAAGTGGTTATGTTTCATATATCTCATTGTAACTAAATTTTGGTAACCACCAAAAGTGGTATATGCCTATGACCAGCAGAAGTGATAATTTAGGCTTTCTATGGTTACAATTGAAGATAAGATACATAAATATTCTCTATATTACATGCCCATCTCAATTTGCTCCTGAATTAGTAAATATTTTAAAAGAGGTTGAAGGATCACAATTTTATTTGATTAATGCGCGCTCAGATAATTATGTTTGATTTTCTGAAGGATGAGAATTTTTTTATAAATATTAATCTATTCCCTGAAGTGAATGTGACAATATTAATAAAGCTGTAAATATGAGCGCGCTATTGATGTAAATATATTACGATTCACCTCCAGAAGAGGTAATATGATTGAGAGAATATATACTCATTTTTTTGAATTTTAAATTTGCTCCTAAAGAAGTAACACAATTGAAATTTTCTCCTGAAGCAGAAAAATATTATAAAACTGTGTCTTTTTGTGCTTAACTAAAATAATAAGCTATTCAAAGTTATTTTTGAAGCACATTTTCATTCCCTGGAGTGAATGAAGAAATACCACAACTCATCTCCTGAAGAGGTAGAATAACAAAGGATATAAATCTTGTTTTTGTGGCATAAAGATCATTGTCGCACGTACCCGTTGTACGAAAAATATCTTGGATAATTTTATTAAATATCATTCCAAGGCAAAAGTATTCTTGTAGAATGCTTTCTACTACAACCACATTAATATGTTATAGTTAGTTATCGAGTTCCCCGAAGGAAATAACAACTCATGTATCTTTCCCTGAAGGATATAATGCCTATGTGGTTACTGCTTTGATTTAAAGTATTCAGATGTTAATTTTGATCTCTTAAAGTGAATAAGGACCCGTTCTTACCTCCAGAAGAGGATGATGAACTCCTTGGTCCTGAAATACCCGTGTCTTTATGAGGGAGAGTAAAGTATGCACTGTACTCTTTTTGCCTTGCTCAGGTTTTTTTTTTCCCACTGGGTTTTTCCTGGCAAGGTTTTTAATGAGGCATCTTGCAATGCATATTATTAGTGTAGTCTTTTTCCTTGACTAGGATTTTTCCCACGGGGTTTTTCCTAGTAAGGTTTTAACGAGGCACATAATAATGAACATCCAAAGGGGAGTGTAGTGTGGATGTCCATTTATTACTCCGCTGTAGATAATCTTCCTGAAGAAGATTATTCATTTAGTACTCCATTGAAGTTTATCTACAAGCAGCTGATGCAGGCAGGTTGCAAGCAACTCAACGGAATGACTTGCAACAGCTTCTTGGTTTGATGATATTAATTTAAATTGATCTGAAATAGTGGTGGATAATATTCTCTATAAAATTCAACTTTTGAGAAGATGGTATACAAGATTGGAATGCGGAGACTCAAATATTTGAAACAAGGTTTTCATCAGGGGGAGTAAAATACTCGATGCACTCTTTCTTCCTTACTAAGGTTTTTTTCCCACAGGGTTTTCCTTATAAGATTTTAATGAGGCACAATGAACATCCAAGGGGGAGTGTTATAAATATATATTATTATGGATGTTCATTTAGTACTTCGTTGTAAATAAGCTTCCTGAAGACACTTATCCAAATGGGACTCCGCCGTAAATATGTTTATCTATTTGGTACTCTATTGAAAATAAGCCTCCTGAAGAAGCTTATAATTTCGGCACTCCATTATGGATAAATATTATCCCCGGTAGAAGATTATCTATATCTGGTACAGTAGCAGCTTACACTGCAACTTGCTGTAGCAGCTTATACAGCAGCTTGCAGTAGCAGCTTACACAGCAACTTCCTTTCTTCTATAAATAGAGGATATTTCAGTTCATTATGTACATCATTTTGAAGTTGAATATTATATCCACCTCTCTCTACACTTGTCTTCGGTTTATTTACTTTACAGTCTTTATTTAATAACAACTTTCAAGTTATAAAATAAAATCAAGTGGCATTATAAAATTTACATTAGAGTAGTGACCTTCCGAGAAATCAACTCCATATTTAAAATCATAAATTCCAAATTCTTCGGAGTTATCGTCCTAAATATAAAATCATGAGCTGTAATGACCTGGCCGATCGTTTTGAGAATTAATGCCCCGATCCCCTATTACCTGCTTTCCCCATGTTTATTTATGCTATTGTGGTTTTCCGGGAAGATTCGTTTTGAGTTTCGGAGTGTTTTGGGACACTTAGTCCATAAATGAGAGCTTAAGCTTTAGAATTTGGACTGTAGTCGGAACAGTGTGAAGACGGCCTCGGAATGGAATTCCGTCAATTTTGTTAGCTCCGTTCGGTGATTTCCGGCTTAGGGGCTTGTTCGGATTGTGTTTTGGAGGTCCGTAGCTTTTTTAGGCTTGAAATGCCGAAAGTTGAATTTTGAAGTTTCCAAATCGATAGTGAAATTTTGATATCGGGGTCGGAATCCGATTTCGAAAGTTAGAATAGTTCCATAGTGTTGAATGTGACTTGTGTGCAAAATTTGGGGTCAATCGGACTTGGTTTGGTTGGTTTTGGCATCGGTTGTAGAATTCTTGAGATTTCAAGTTCATTAGGCTTGGATTGGGGGGTGATTCGTGGTTTTAGCGTTGTTTGATGTGATTTGAGGGTTGGACTAAGTTCTTATGATGTATTAGGATTGGTTTGCATGTTTGGTTGAGGTCCCGAGGGCCTCGGGTGAGTTTCGGATGCTTAACGGAAGTTGAATTGGACTTAGGCAATTTTCTGAACTTGCTGAACCTGTTGGTTTCGCACCTGCAGAACTTGGACTGCAATTGTGGCGCCGCAGAAGCGGTTTGGCAACCGCAGATGCGGTCTAAGGCATAAGGCAGGTTATCGCAGATGCGGCTCAAGGGCCGCAGAAGCGGAACCGCATCTGCGAAGTAAGGAACGCAGGTGTCTGGCCATTTAATGAAATTCCGTAGGTGCAAAGTATGAGCCGCAGGAGCGAGACCGCAGGTGCGGTGGACCCCTCGCAGAAGCAGAAATCGCTGGGAAGAAAAGAATGGAATCGAGGGTTTGAATTCATAATTCCTAAAATCAATTTTGAGCTCGGTAGAAGGCGATTTCTTGAGATATTTTGAAGGAGAACTATTGGGTAATGAATTCTAACTCTAATTTTGTTCTAATTCATTAATCTATTGTTAGTTTTATCATCTAATTAAGGAATTTGTGGGTAAAAGTTTGGAAATGGGGGAAAATTTTCCCCAATGGAAATATGAGTTATTAGTGAGAATTTGACATCGGATTGGGATGATTTTTGTACGAATGAACTTGTGAGTGAATGGGTGTTCATAATCCGTAATTTTTACCCAATTCGGAGACGTGAGCCTGGGGAGGATTTTTGGGCGTTTTTCTATTTTCTTGCCTTAGCTTCGATTCCTTTAGCTAAACTCGTTGTTTGTAGTTATATTTACATTATCAAATTAATTTGATTAGATTTGGGCCACTTGGATACTCGTGGCAAGAGCGTGATTTTGGATTGATTGAGCTTGGTTCGAGGTAAGTGGCTTGCCTAACCTTGTGTGGGGGAACTCCCCTTAGGACTTTGGTACTGTTATTATATGAATTCCGTGTACGTGAGGTGACGAGTGCGTACACGTGCTAATTGTTGAAAAACCCTGCTTTCATTAAGTAAATATCTGTGTTTTCTTTTAATTGAACAATACTTGTATTTGAAGTTTCCTGTTAGGTTTAGGAAAGCATGCTTATGTGACTTAAACTGTCTTATCTGCTTTAACTGCATACTTGGATTCTGTGTAACATGTTTAGAGTAGAATTTTTCCTGTTTTCTTGATACGAACTTGGCTAGAACTGTAGATTTCTTGCTTGAGACTGTTGTGTGTTTACTTTGGGACTACGGGACAGTATCCCGGGAGATCCCCCTGCATGTTTATTTTGGGACTACGGATCGGTATTTCGAGAGATCCCCTGCACATTTTTATTTGGGAGTATGGGATGGTATCCCGGGAGATCCTCCTGTACTGGTTATTTACTTTTGGACTACGGGATGGTATCCCGGGAGATCCTCTGCACATTTACATTTGGGACTACGGGACGTTATCCTGGGAGATCCCCTGCCGCTATCTCTGCTTACTGAGTTATTTCCTTTCTGAGATTTCATCTTTATTTGACTGTTATCATCTTTAATTATACTGTTACATTTTATACTATTTTACCTTGTTATATATATAACTAGTAGGGCCCTGACCTTCCTCGTCACTACTCGACCGAGGTTAGGTTGGGCACTTACTGGGTACCGCCGTAGTGTACTCATACCCTTTCCTGCACATGTTTTCATATACAGATCCAGGTTCTTCTGCTCAAGCATACTATCCGTGAGGTGAGGCGACCCAGAGACTTCAAGGTATATCTGTCGCGTCCGCAGACCTGAAAGTCCCTCTCTACTCTCCCTACTGTTATAGGTTTTCCTTGTATTTTCCTTGTTGTTAGATTTCTGGAGTTAGAAACCTTATGTATTTTTTTTAGCTTGTGATTCATGAGATTCCGGATTTTGGGAGTGTTTTTGTTCAGTTTGAGAGAGTGTTATTGTATATGCCGAGCGGCATTATAACCTTCTTTATTATATTACCCGTAATTTGCTAGTTTCGTACCTTTTAATTCTTTTTCCGCTAATTGTTAGGCTTACGTAGTCGTAGAGACTAGGTGCCGTCATGACAGTTCATGGAGGGAGAACTTGGGTCGTGACAAGTTGGTATCAGAGCTCTAGGTTCATAGGAGTCATGAATCACAAGCCGGTTTATTAGAGTCTCGCGGATTGGTACGGAGACATCTGTACTTATCTATGAGAGGCTATGTAATTGTTAGGAAAATTCCACTTCATTTGATTTCCTTGTTGTGCGAGATTTTTGATATCAAAATTCTAAACCTCTGTCTTCTATTCTCTCATAGATGGTGAGGACACGAGCTATCAGAGATGACCAGGCACCCGCGCCCCGTGCTAGAGTCGTTAGAGATCGGGGCCGGGGTAGAGGCCGAGGATACGCATGCGGCGCAGCCAGAGCACCCATGCGAGCTGCTACAGAGCAGCCACCAGCAACTCCAGCCGAAGCCCAGGCGCCTGATACGCCTACTGCTACTACTACTCCACCTCTCCAGGAGACCCTTGCACAGTTCATGAGCATGTACACCACTCTAGCTCAGGCAGGATTGCTTCCCCTTGCTGGAGCCACATCTCAGGTCGGGGGAGGAGCACAGACTCCCGCCGTCCGCACTCCTGAGCAGCGAGTGCATGTGGATCAGGTTCCAGAGATTATACATGCACCGCCTGTAGCCCCAGTTCAGACCGAGGATAGGGCAGTAGCTTCAGAGGAGGAGCAGCGGAGGCTTGAGAGGTTTAAGAAGTACCAGCCTCCTACATTCAGTGGTCTAGTATCTGAGGATGCTCAGGGATTTCTGGAGGAGTGCCACCGTATCCTCTGCACTATGGGTATGTCAGGATCGAGTAGGGTTTCTTTCACTACCTTCCAGCTTTGAGGAGCAGCCTATCAGTGGTGGCGTACTTTTGAGTTGGATAGTCTGGCTGAGGTAGCTTCCCTTACATGGACTCAGTTTTCAGATATGTTCTTGAGAGAGTATGTCCTTCAGAGCCTCGGGGACGCATGGCGTGCGGAGTTTGAGCATTTGCGCCAGGGTTCTATGACTCGGAATATGCTTTCCATTTTAGCGACTTGGCTAGGCATGCACCGGCCTTGGTTTCTACGATTTGCGAGAGAGTTTGCCGGTTTATTGAGGGGCTTATTCCCAGCATCAGATCTAGCATGGCCCGGGAGTTGGAGATTGATATTTCTTATCAGCAGGTGGTGAGCATTGCTAGGAAGGTAGAGGGCATGCATGCTCAGGATAGAGAAGAGAGAGAGGCCAAGAGGTCTCGAGAGTCGGGCCATTATTCTGGTGCCCGTGCCCCAGTTGTAGTTCGTCATGGTAGGGGTTATATGAGTCGCCCCGTTCATTCAGCTCTTCCAGCAGCCAGTGGTATTCTAGCTCCTTCTAGACCTTAGGAGCATTATTATGCACCTCTAGTATCTAGTGCGCCTCCTGCACGGGGTGCTTTCAGTGGTCAGTCCAGCAGACATGGCCCGAGCCAGTCACAGCCGCCATGTCCTCCTAGAGCTTGTTTTGAGTGTGGCGACACATGCCACATGGTGAGGGATTGCCCCAGACTATGGAGGGGTGCACCTCCGCAGACTTCTCAACCACAGCGTGCCCTGCAGAGTTCCCAAGCTATGATTACAGCACCAGTTGCTACCTCACCTGCTCAGCTAGCTAGAGGTAGAGGTCGGGAAGGTAGAGGTCGCCCTAGAGGGGGAGGCTAGGCTAGATACTATGCCCTTCCTGCCCGTACTGAGGCTGTTGCCTCAGATTCTGTCATCACAGGTATTGTTCCAGTCTGTCATAGAGATGCATCAGTTCTATTCAATCCAGGCTCCACTTATTCTTATGTGTCCTCTTATTTTGCCTCGCATTTGGGCATATCTCGGGATTCTTTGAGTTACCCTATTTATGTTTCTACTCCTGTGGGAGATTTTCTTGTTGTGGACCGCGTTTATTGGTCGTGTTTGATTGCTCTTAGTGGTTCTGAGACTAGAGCCGATTTGTTAATGCTTAGCATGGTAGATTTTGATGTTATCTTGGGCATGGACTAGTTGTCTCCCCATTATGCTATTCTTGATTGTCACGCCAAAACCGCAACGCTGGCTATGCCAGGTGTACCGCGAGTACAGTGGAGGGGTACCTTAGATCACACTTCCAGTAGAGTTATTTCATTTCTTAAAGCTCAGCGAATGGTTGAGAAGGGGTGTGACGCGTATCTAGCTTATGTGAGAGATGTCAGTATTGATACCCCTATAGTTGATTCAGTCCCAGTAGTACAGGATTTCTCTTATGTGTTCCAGGTGATCTTCCGAGCATGCCGCCCTACAGAGATATTGATTTTGGCATTGATCTGTTGCGGGGAACTCAGCCCATTTCTATTCCTCGTTACCGTATGGCTCATCCTGAGTTGAAGGAGTTGAAGGAGCAGTTAAAGGAATTGCTTGATAAGGGTTTATTCGGCCCAGTGTGTCACCGTGGGGTGCCCCTGTCTTTTTTCTGAAGAAGAAGGATGGTTCTATGCGTATGTGCATTGATTACCCCCAGTTGAACAAAGTTACAGTGAAGAACTGGTATCCTTTGCCTTGTATTGATGACCTGTTTGATCATTTACAGGGTGCTCGTGTGTTTTCTAAGATTGACTTGCGTTCAGGTTATCATCAATTGAAGATTTGGGAGCCAGATATCCCGAAGACTGCTTTCAGGACTCGGTATGGTCATTACGAGTTCCTTGTTATGTCATTTGGGCTGACCAATGCCCTAGCAACATTTATGCATTTGATGCACAGTGTATTCCGTCCATATCTTGGCTCGTTCATCATTATCTTTATTGATGACATTCTCTTATACTCCCGGAGTCGAGAAGATCATGAGTAGCACCTGAGGACAGTGCTTCAGACTTTGAGAGAAAAGAAGTTATATGCGACGTTCTTGAAATGTGAGTTCTGTTTGGATTCTGTGGCATTCTTGGGTCACATAGTGCCGAGTGAGGGGATCAAGTTGGATCCGAAGAAGGTGGAAGCAGTGCAGAGTTGGCCCAGACCATCCTCAGCTACAGAGATCCGTGGTTTTCTTAGCTTGGCGGGTTATTACCGTCGGCTTTTTGAGGGATTTCGTCTATTGCAGCACATATGACCAGGCAAACCCAGAAGGGTGCTCCATTCAGGTGGACGGAGAGGTGTGAGGAGAGCTTTCAGAAGCTCAAGAAAGCTTTGACTACAGCCCCAGTATTGATATTGCCTACAGGTTCAGGGTCTTATATTGTCTATTGTGATGCCTCAAGGATTGGCCTTGGAGCGGTATTGGTGCAGGACGCTAGGGTGATTGCCTATGCGTCCAGATAGCTGAAGGTGCATGAGAAGAATTATCCTGTCCATGATCTCGAGTTAGCTGCTATTGTTCACACCTTGAAGATCTGGCATCATTATTTGTACGGTTTTCCTTGTGAGATCTATACTGATCACAGGAGTTTGCAGCATCTGTTCAAGCAGAAGGACCTTAATTTGCGCCAGAGGAGGTGGCAGAGCTGCTGAAGGACTATGATATCACTATCTTGTATCATCCGGGCAAGGCCAATGTGGTGGCCGATGCTTCGAGTCGCCGGGCGGAGAGTTTGGGGAGTTTGTCGTATCTACCAGTAGTAGAGAGGCCCATGGCGACGGATGTTCATACCTCAGCCAGCTAGTTTGTGAGATTGGATCTTTCGGAGCCTAGTCGGGTCCTTTCTTGTGTGGTTTCTCGGTATTTCATTGTTTGATCGTATCAGAGAGCGTCAGTATGATGACCCTCATTTGCTTGTCCTCAAGGACAAGGTCCTGCATGGTGATGCCAGAGATGTGACCATTGGTGATGACGGGGTATTAAGGATGCAGGGTCGGATATGCATGCCCAATGTTGATGGGCTTCGGGAGTTGATTCTAAAGGAGGCCCACAGTTCGTGGTATTCCATCCATCCGGGTGCCGCGAAGATGTACCAAGATTTGAAGCAGCACTATTGGTGGAAGAGGATGAAGAAGGATATAGTTGGGTTGTATCTCGGTGCCTCAATTGTCAGCAGGTAAAGTATGAGCAATAGAGACCGGGTGGTTTGCTTCAGCGGATAGAGATTCCGGAGTGGAAGTGGGAACAGATCACCATGGACTTCGTAGTTGGACTTCCACGGACCTTGAGGTAGTTCGATGCTATTTGGGTGATTGTGGATCGGCTGACCAAGTCCGCACACTTCATCCCTGTGTGTACCACTAATTCTTCAGAGCGGTTGGCTGAGATTTATATCCGGGAGGTTGTTCGTCTGCATGGCATTCCAGTTTCCATCATTTCAGATAGAGGTACTCAGTTCACATCACGATTTTGGAGGGCCGTATAGCATGAGTTGGGCACTCGGGTGGAGTTGAGCACAACATTTCACCCCCAGACGGACCAACAGTCCGAGCGCACTATTCAGATTCTTGAGGATATGCTCCGTGCGTGTGTGATGGAGTTTGGAGGTTCTTGGGATCAGTTCTTGCCACTGGCGGAGTTTGCCTACAACAACAGTTATTAGTTCAGCATTCAGATGGCACCATATGAGGCTCTGTATGGTAGGCGGTGTAGATCCCTAGTAGGTTGGTTTGAGCCGGGCAGGCTAGATTATTGGGCACAGACTTGGTTCAGGACGCTTTGGAGAAGGTTAAGGTGATTCAGGATAGACTCCGCACAGCCCAGTCCAGACAGAAGAGTTATGCGGACCGGAAGATTCGCGATGTTTCATTTATGGTTGGAGAGCGGGTCTTGCTTTGGGTTTCGCCTATGAAGGGCGTTATGAGATTTGGGAAGAAGGGGAAATTGAGTCTGAGGTTTATTGGTCCTTTTGAGGTATTGCGACGTGTCGGGGAGGTTGCTTATTAGCTTGCCTTACCTCCCAGCTTTGCAGGAGTTCATTCGGTATTTCATGTTTCGATGCTCCAGAGGTATCACGGTGATCCGTTGCACGTGTTGGATTTCAGTTCAGTCCAGTTGGACAAGGATCTATCTTATGTTGAGGAGCCAGTGGCTATATTGGACAGGCAGGTTCGAAAGCTGAGGTCAAAGAGTGTTGCATCAGTAAAGGTTCAGTGGCGGGGTCAGCCGCTCGAGGAGGCAACTTGGGAGACCGAGCAGGATATGCGCAGCCGTTACCCTCATCTTTTTACCACTTCAGGTATGTCTCTATGCTCGTTCGAGGATGACCGAATGTCTTAAGAGTGGGAGGATGTAACGACCCGGCCGGTCTTTTTTAGAATTAACGCCTCCATCCCTTATTAACTGCTTTCCCCGTGTTTATTTCTGCTATTGTGGTTTGCCGGGAAGATTCGTTTTGAGTTTCGGAGTGTTTTGGGACACTTAGAGGGTGTTTGGATTGGCATATTTTAAGTGCTTATTGGCTTTTAAGCACTTTTTTAGTTTGTGTGGTGTTTGGCAATGATAAAAAGTGCTTAAAAGCACTAACTTTTAGGCATAAAAAGTACAAAAATAAGCCAAAAGCCAAAAGTTGGGTATTACCAACTTATGGCTTTTGGCTTTTAGCTTAAAAGCTACTTTTTATAAGCCAATCAAAAAACTCTCTTAGTCCCTAAATGAGAGCTTAAGCTTAATAATTTGGACCGTAGTCAGAGCAGTGTGAAGACGGCCTCGGAATGAAATTCCGTCGATTCCGTTAGCTCCGTTGGGTAATTTCGGGCTTAGGGGTGTTGATACCCAATTTTTCCCTATATATTTTTCAATATGCAAAATACCTTCAAAATAGCATATGTATGCATATATAAGTATGTCCAAATGTCTTAATATTTTTTCTTAATTTTTAAAGGTTTTTAAATCAATTCATTTCCCCATTTTTTTATCCATAAAAAAAACCAATAATGATTTCTAAAATTATTATTTTTGTTAATTCATTTATTGGACTTTCACATTTATGCTGAAATATAGCTAAGACAATTTTTGCAAATTTATTTAGTATTTTTAAAGCTAAATTGCATATAATTGCAATATCGGCCTCTTTTAGGATTTAATTGCGTTTATATTCATGAAAATTAAGTCCAGTATTTTTAAATTAATGATTATATGCTATAAGTCATATTAGAGCTTTTAATTTGGCTTCTGAAATTAATTTACTATTTTTTATAATTTTAAAAGGGGGAAAATGGCTATTTAAATGATAGCCAAATTTCATTTCAATTGTAGCCTAAATTGAACCCCAAATCAGACCCAATTTCCCCCCGGCCCAATTTCGTTTAAAACCGACCCCTAACCCATTTAAACGACCCAACACGGACTCCCCACCTAACCCCTTTAATCCTGTCGTTGATCATTTAGATCAATGGCTCCTATACACCCTTTCCTTTTTAACCCCAAACGACCCCTTACCCTACCAAATTTCTCACCAACCGCCGCCTCTGAATCCCTCTTCTCTCTCAACTCTTTCTGAAACTTAACATGAACCCTAGCCGCCGCCATCAAACTGCACCTAATCCACCCTAAACCCTGCCTAATCCATGACCTCCCATGGCCATTGGAGATGTGTGGTGGCCTCCCATGACTCTTGGGTGTTTGTTTCTGTGGTTTCATGGCCAGTCCCCGGAGGAATCTGGTCCAGTCCTTGTTCTACTGCGGTTCATGGCTTTTCTCCGATCATCCCTAACCTTTCTCCGGCCAGCCATGGTCGTTCGAGTCAGATCCTTGACTCTCCTGGTTAGATCGGTAACTTTCAAGGCCTTTCTCACCTTTTCTGGGTTTTTCGAAACCCTAATCTTTAAGATCCTTGGATTTTCTTTCAGATCTACTCTAGATCTGTACTTGCTGTGAATGTCAAGTGTTTTTCTCGAAAGTTCTTCAACTTTTCTTTCAAAACAGCTTTTCGTTAAGGTTTTCCTTTAAGTTTTTCAAAAGATCTCTTCTCCGATTTTTAATGTTGTTTGTGATTCTGTTATGTTTTGCTCATGTTGTTCTTCTATCTGAGTCATCTTGTTGAAAACCCTAATTCCTTTGTGGGTCTCATTCGAGTTCTAAAGCTGTTTGATTAGATGTGTACTGGTTTGATTAAATTCTTGTTTGACTTATTTGTTTTACCATCTTTTAAACTCGATTATTGTTGAAAACCCTAGGTCTTTGGGTCTGAATTGTTTGTCTGAATGCATACTTGACTCGATTGAATGTTCTTGTCTCAGACTCTGTTTTCTTTATGTGACTTATCTGATTTTTACTATCATTCAACTAGACTATGGCTGAAACCCTAATTTCACAAAAGGGTTTCCTCACCTGTTACTGTGAGACCTTTTCTTGTTTTGACTCTCTTCTTCACTTTGGTTATACGTGTGAGCCCTGTCTATCTAACTTTGTTCACTACTAAATTCTATGCTTATTTCTGCTACTATTGTATGCTGTTTCTTTTGCTAATGTGCTTGGCCTCGCATGTCTCATGTTTCTTTTCACTCTATTTATATGCTGAAGTGCAGAAGCATATTCTTCCTTGATTGGTCTTAATCTTGTGACTGATTTCAAAAACTTTCCTTTGATGAACCCTAATTTCACTCGCCTATTTAAAATTAATTGATTCTTTTCCCTTTACTGTGATGTTTTACCTTGCTGATTTCTTTCCCAAAATAAGCATATTTTTTACTTAGACTCGATTGTTCACTGCATGCTTTTACTAGCCCTTATATGGCAATAATCAGTCTGCTTCCAAACTGATTTTCTTTCCCTAATTAGACCTGCTGCCACCCGTTAGACAGTGATTCCTTAATTAAAGGGGAATCACTTGGGTAATTGATTCTGACTTGTGATTGTTTCCATGTTTGCATCAACATTTTACTTATTACCTCTCCTTCACTCGTTTTCAAAAAAACTATAAATACCATGCACCCCTCTTCTTTCAAAGACACGGACGAACCATCTAAGTTCATAACACTCACTTCACTCAAAACTCTCTCTCTTTTCTCTGTTACTACTTGTATTACTGCCTTGTCTAGCCGGCTGAATGCCAAGGCTAGGCTGTGGAAATCTGTGTACTTTTCTTTTTGCACTTTGGCTCTTACTGGTATGTTCTAGTTAATCTTCAAGCATCAACAGCAATATGTTTCTTTAACTGTTTCCTTCACTCTTGCCTGCTTCTGCTTATGTGTATGCAATCAAGTTTCATTACTAAGCATGCTGTAATCTACTCCCTCCCCCTTCTAAATTAACGCGTTCCCTTATGTATGCACTCTGTCAGTCACTTGATTATGTGACTTGCTGACTTATGAATCCCAAACCCCATATCCTCCTATGTGCATGTGTTCTCTGGCTGGTTTGTGGGCATACCGGCATCATCTATTGCTGTGCATGTCCCAAACCTGACCCTTTTTTGTGCAATTACTAATTCTGTGTAATTTAAGTTTTACTAATAGTGTTTTCAAATCACCCTTACCCCCTTACTATTCTCAACCCAGTTTTAAATAAAATCTCTATTTCTGCACTTCCACTATACTCTTAGAAGTTAGGTTCTGCCCCTCTTGTGTGAGCCTTGCCTTGGGACCCATGAGCTCCCTCTGAACTTGGACACATAAGGGCTGGCCCTTCCACACTGCACTCATCTCTATATGGTTATGCAAACCTGGATAAGCACTGCCCGGGGTCCCTTGAGACTCTTAGAGAACTTTGACACACCCAGGTCAGAGAAAGTCTTTGAACAAGTGGCATTTCAGGTGGTTTGTTCCATAACTCAGAGAGGAAGTCAGAATCAGGCTTCCTATGGTTGAAACTTCTTATTTTACACTTCTTCTGTAATTCAGTATTTTGGTCTGTAATAAGTTGTAACGAATATTGGGGTTGGTTAGTGAAAAGGGATGGGGTAATTGTGCATGTTTTAAGGGTAGATATCCTGCCTTTAGGATCTGATTAGTAAAGTTCTGCATGTTTACTTCCACATTTAGAAATCATGCCAATAGGGTCTTATGGCTATAATCAGACATCATGCCCACAAGTTAAAGTCAGTTTCTAAACTAGATGTCGTGTGTACAGGATTAAAATCAGTATTTTTTATAGAAGTCATGCCTATAGGAATTTTGCTATGATCAAATAAATCTTGCCTACTCAATTAGATACCATGCCTATAGGATCTGAAACCAGTTTAGTTAAAATCAGTTTGACTCGTACTATGTTGAATTAGTTTAAACAACTCACTCCTTTCATTAATGCGGTTTAGAAAGCATGCCTANCAAGAACTCCAAGATACTCCCATATTTGCATCATGTACGGGAATTGAGGAAAAGGTTCACGAAGACGGAGTTCCAGCATGTTCCCAGAGTCCAGAATGAGTTCACCGATGCATTGGCTACCCTGTCATCTATGATATAGCATCCAGACAAGAATTTCATTGATCCCATGCCAGTAAAGATCCATGATCAGCCAGCTTACTGTGCCCACGTTGAAGAAGAAGCAGACGGAAGGCCTTCGTTTCATGATATCAAGGAATATTTGGCAAAAGGAGACTACCCAGAGCTTGCAAATCCTACTCAGAAACGCACACTTCGGAGATTGTCCAACAACTTCTTTCACAGCAGAGGAATCCTGTGTAGGAGGACTCCCGATTTGGGATTACCAAGGTGTGTCGACGTAAAGGAAGCATCCAGGCTACTAGAAGAAATTCATGCTGGGACCTGCGGTCCACATATGAACGGTTTTGTCTTAGCAAAGAAGATACTCCGAGCTGGTTACTTTTGGATGACTATGGAGACGGACTGCATCCAGTACGTCTGGAAATGCCACCGCTGTCAGATACATGCAAATATGATAATGGTACCTCTAAATGAGCTTAATGCAACAAGCTCACCATGGCCGTTTGCTGCCTGGGGAATGGCCGTTATTGGACCAATCAAGCCTGCCGCTTCCAATGGACACAGGTTTATCCTAGTGGCAATTGACTACTTCACCAAATGGGTCGAAGCAGCATCTTACAGAGCAGTAACTAAGAAAGTCGTGGCAAAATTTGTCCGCGACCGCGTTGTTTGTCGATTCGGGATTCCAGAGTCTATCATCACTGATAATGGCTCCAACCTCAACAGTGACTTGATGAAAACTATGTGTGAAACCTTCAAGTTCAAGCACAAAAATTCCACAGCCTACAGACCTCAAATGAATGAAGCTGTAGAAGCCGCCAACAAGAATATCAAGAAAATATTAAGGAAAATGATAGAGAAGCATAAGCAGTGGCACGAGAAGTTATCATTTGCTCTATTGGGGTATCGCACCACAGTCCGCACATCAACCGGGGCAACTCCCTACATGCTGGTTTATGGTACAGAGGCCGTCATCCCCGTCGAAGTAGAAATTCCTTCCCTAAGGATCATACAGGAAGCTGAGCTCGACGACGCAGAGTGGGTGAAGAGTCGTTACGAGCAACTAGCTCTTATAGATGGAAAGAGAATGAACACAGTTTGCCATGGTCAACTCTATCAGAACAGAATGTCCAAAGCCTTCAACAAAAGAGTCAAGCCGAGCAAGTTCACACCGGGGCAGCTGGTGTTAAAGAAAATTTTTCCGCATCAAGATGAAGACAAAGGGAAATTCTCTCCCAACTGGCAGGGCCCATACATGGTCCACCAGGTTCTGACAGGAGGAGCCCTCATACTTGCATAAATGGACGGGGAAGTTTGGCCAAAACCGATCAATTCAGATGCAGTCAAGCGTTACTATGTGTAATCTTTATGCTTTCCTTATATGATGTAATTGAACTACGCCTGACCTGATTCCCGTTTAAGAGGGGATACGTAGGCAGCCCTATGGGTTCGGTCACAATTCAATAAAAATTCTCATTTCCCCCGCAATTGGAAACCGGGGCAAAATTTTGATGAGGACCCTCAAAGTTTCGAAGTAATTTCAGCCGATCGTCGTAAGCAACAGCCATAAGCGTCAACCCATCAAACTGGAGCAGAATTTTGAGGAGTACCCTCAAAATTCCGTAGCAGGAGAGGTTGCAATGTCCGGAATTGCGTCATAGTTGCCGGTTCATCTAAAAAATTATTATGTCATATTTTTACAAAAAAAAAATCACGTATGTTTATTATTCAAACTGCTTTGTTCAGCGACGCTACCCCAATGATACAAATAGTATCACCAGATCAAAGCCGAGCAGGTCAAGCGAAGCCAGCGGGGATACGAACTAACCTTCCCCTTTACAAAACTCACAATTTTTCTTTGGATGCAAGCACTTGGATTGCAAAATCATCAAACATATTATACACCCATGGGACAAACATTGTTCAGGAATACAACTCTCAGAACCGTCGCACTTACCAACGTTTGCTATCCGCACACACCAGTGATATTCCGTATGTCACAATGTCCCCAGCAATCACAATGTCGCAATCTGCTATCAGCTAAGAAAGCTCTACTACCATTTGCCATTTTATTTCTTGCATAAGGCTACCATTCTGCCTTCCGAGACTAAACGTTGTCTCCATCTGCATTCTTGCATTGCATAAGGCTACCATTCTGCCTTCCGAGACTAAACGCTGTCTCCATCTGTATTTTTGCATTGCATAAGGCTAAAACACTGCCTGCATCCTTGCATAAGGCTAAACACTACCTTCATCCTTGCATAAGGCTAGACACTACCTTACTGCATCTCATGGGCTGAAAGATCGCCTCATACCGCATCTGCATGGGCTGAAAGATCGCCACATTGCACGGCTGAAAGATCGCCACATTGCACGGCTGAAAGATCACCACATTGCACGGCTGAAAGATCGCCTAATACTACATCTCATGGGCTTAAAGATTGCCTCATACCGCATCTGCATGGGCTGAAAGATCGCCACATTGCACGGCTGAAAGATCGTCACATTGCACGGCCGAAAGATCGCCTCATATTGCATCTCATGGGCTGAAAGATCGCCTCATACCGCATCTGCATGGGCTGAAAGATCGCCACATTGCACGGCTGAAAGATCGCCACATTGCACGGCTGAAAGATCACCACATTGCACGGCTGAAAGATCGCCACATTGCATGGCTGAAAGATCGCCACATTGCATGACTGAAAGATCGCCACATTGCATGGTTAAAAGATCGCCACATTGCACGGCTGAAAGATCGCCACATTGCACGACTAAAAGATCGCCACATTGCACGGCTGAAAGATCGCCACATTGCACGGCTGAAAGATCGCCACATTGCACGACTGAAAGATCGCCAAATTGCACAGCTGAAAGACCGCCACATGCTACTGCATCCTCCATGGGCTGAAATATCGCCAACCCATCCGAAGGCGTCATTGTTCGGAGGCACCATCCTCACAGCCCGAGAACACCATGTCATGGCCCGAGGACCCATTTACACCTTTTTGTATATCATTATTCAAAGGCGTCATTGTTCGGAGGCACCATTCTCATAGCCCGAGAGCATCATTTTATTGCCTGCGAATCCTTTATTATATGCTTCATGGCCCAGGACATCATGGTCTAAAGACGTCATCGTAACCGTTCAAAGACAGTATTCATAGTCCAATGGGAATTTGCATCATGTCTAAATTTATGCACAGTATACGCTTGTATTGTTTCTAATTGCAGGTACACCGGCGAGCGATGACCATCCCGGCAGGAGCAATCCCGCTCCAGTTCCCGCATCCATATCAAGCCTTAACCATTCTCACAAGCCGCCCACTCGCCCCGTCCTGGATATTGCGTACCGTTCTGGAAAGCCTCCATCGACATACTCCGCGACCGGTCCTGAACTACGTATGGCCTGATTACCTGTAAAACCAAGGATATGTAGGCAGCACACAAGCCAGGGCGTGGCCTAACTTCTTCGAACCGTTTCGTTCGGTCAAAATTGGCCATCATATCTTTATCCGACAACTCTTTCATCCTTCCCGGGTAAAGAGGTGCAGTTGTTGATACCCAATTTTTTCCTATATATTTTTCAATATGCAAAATACCTTCAAGATAGCATATGTATGCATATATAAGTATGTCCAAATGTTTTATTATTTTTTCTTAATTTTTAAAGGTTTTTAAATCAATTCATTTCCCCATTTTTTTTTATCCATGAAAAAAAGAACCAATAATGATTTCCAAAATTATTATTTTTGGTAATTCATTTATTGGACTTTCACATTTATGCTGAAATATAGCTAAGAGAAATTTTGCAAATTTAGTTAGTAATTTTAAAGCTAAATTGCATATAATTGCAATATCGACCTTTTTTAGGATTTAATTGCGTTTATATTCATGAAAATTAAGTCCAGTATTTTTAAATTAATGATTATATGCTATAAGTCATTTTAGTACTTTTAATATGGTTTCAGAAATTAATTTACTATTTTTTATAATTTTAAAAGGGGAAAAATGGCTATTTAAATGATAGCCCAATTTCATTTCAATTGCAGCCTAAATTGAACCCCAAATCAGACCCAATTTCCCCCCGGCCTGATTTCGTTTAAACCCGACCCCTAATCCATTTAAACGACCCAACCCGGACTCCCCACCTAACCCCTTTAATCATAGCCGTTGATCATTTAGATCAACGGCTCCTATACACTCTTTCCTTTTTAGCCCCAAACGACCCCTTACCCTACCTCATTTGTCACCAACCGCCGCATCTGAATCCCTCTTCTCTCTCAACTCTCTCTGAAACTTAACACGAACCCCAGCCGCCGCCATCAAACTACACCCTAATCCACCCTAAACCTTGCCTAGTCCATGACCTCCCATGGCCATTGGAGATCTGTGGTGGCCTCCCATGACTCTAGGGTGTTTGTTTCTGTGGTTTCATGGCCAGTCCCCAGAAGAATCTGGTCCAGTCCTTGTTTGACTGCGGTTCATGGCTTTTCTCCGGTCATCCCTGACCTTTCTCCGGCCAGCCATGGTCGTTCGAGTCAGATCCTTGACTCTCCTGGTTAGATCGGTAACTTTCAAGGCCTTTCTCACCTTTTCTGGGTTTTTTCGAAACCCTAATCTTTAAGATCCTTGGACTTACTTTCAGATCTACTCGAGATCTGTACTTGCTGTGAATGTCAAGTGTATTTCTCGAAAGTTCTTCAACTTTTCTTTCAAAACAACTTTTCGTTAAGGTTTTCCTTTAAGTTTTTCAAAAGATCTCTTCTCCGATTTTTAATGTAGTTTGTGATTCTGCTATGTTTTGCTCATGTTGTTCTTCTATCTAAGTCAGCTTATTGAAAACCCTAATTCCTTTGGGGGCTCATTCGAGTTCTGAAGCTGTTTGTTAGATGTGTACTGGTTTGATTAAGTTCTTGTTTGGCTTGTTTGTTTTACCATCTTTTAAACTCAATTATTGTTGAAAACCCTAGGTCTTTGGGTCTGAAATTGTTTGTTTGACTGTATACTTGACTCGATTGAAAGTTCTTGTTTCAGACTCTCTTTTCTTTATGTGACTTATCTGATTTTTACCATCTTTCAACTAGACTATGGCTGAAACCCTAATTTCTCAAAAGGGTTTCCTGACCTGTTACTGTGAGACCTTTACTTGTTTTGACTCTCTTCTTCACTTTGGCTATACGTGTGAGCCCTGACTATCTAACTTTGTTAACTACTGAGTCCTATGCTTATTTCTGGTAGTATTGTATGCTGTTTCTTTTGCCAATGTGCTTGGCCTCGCATGTCTGATGTTTCTGTTCACTCTGTTTATATATTGAAGTGCTAAAGCATATTCTTCCTTGATTGATCTTAATCTTGTGACTGATTTCAAAAACTTTCCTTTTATGAACCCTAATTTCACTCGCCTGTTTAAAATTAATTGATTCTTTTTCCTTTAGTGTGATGTTTTACCTTGTTGATTTCTTTCCCAAAATAAGCATATTTTTGTACTTAGACTCGATTGTTCACTGCATGCTTTTACTACCCCTTATATGGCAATAATCAGTCTGCTTCCAAACTGATTTTCTTTCCTTAATTAGACATGCTGCTACCCGTTAGATAGTGATTCCTTAAATAAAGGGGAATCACTTGGGTAATTGATTCTGACTTGTGATTGTTTCCATGTTTGTATCAAGACTTTACTTATTACCTCTCCTTCACTCGTTTTCAAAAACTATAAATACCCTACACCCCTCTTCTTTCAAAGACACGGACGAACCATCTGAGTTCAGAACACACACTTCACTCAAAACTCTCTCTCTTTTCTCTGTTACTACTTGTGTTACTGCCTTGACTGGCCGGCTGAAAGCCAAGGCTAGGCTGTGGAAATTTTCTTACTTTTCTTTCTGCACTTTGCCTCTTACTGGTATGTCCTAGTTAATCGTCAAGCATCAACAACAACATGTTTCTTTAACTGTTTCCTTCACTCTTGATTGTTTCTGCTTATGTGTATGCAATCAAGTTTCATTACTAAGCATGCTTTAATCTGCTCCCTCCCCTTTCTAAATTAACGTGTTCCCTTATGTATGCACTCTGTCAGGCACTTGATTATGTGACTTGCTGACTTATGAATCCCAAACCCCATATCCTCCTATGTGCTTGTGTTCTCTGGCTGGTTTGTGGGCATGCCAGCATCATCTATTGTTGTGCATGTCCCAAACCTAACCCTTTTTGTGCAATTACTGATTCCGTGTAATTTATGTTTTACTACTACTGTTTTCAAATCACCCTTACCCCCTTACTATTCTCAACCCAGTTTTAAATAAAATCTCTGTTTCTGCACTTCCACTATACTCTTAGAACTTAGGTTCTGCCCCTCTTGTGTGAGACTTGCCTTGGGACCCATGAGCTCCCTCTGAACTTGGACACATAAGGGCTGGCCCTTCCACACTGCACTCATCTCTATCTGGTTATGCAAACCTGGGTAAGCATTGCCCGGGGTCCCTTGAGACCCTTAGGGAACTTTGACACACCCAGGTCTGAGAAAGTCTTTGAACAAGTGGCATTTGAGGTGGTTTGTTCCATAACTCAGAGAGGAAGTCAGAATCAGGCTTCCTATGGTTGTAACTTCTTATTTTACACTTCTTCTGTAATTCAGTATTTTGGTCTGTAATAAGTTGTAACGAATATTGGAGTTGGTTAGTGAAAAGGGATAGGGTAATTGTGCATGTTTTAAGGGTAGATATCCTGCCTTTAGGACATGATTAGTAAAGTTCTGCATGTTTACTTCCACACTTAGAAATCATGCATATAGGGTCTAATGGCTATAATCAGACATCATGCCCACAAGTTAAAATCAGTTTCTAAACTAGATGTCGTGTCTACAGGATTAAAATCAGTATTTTTTATAGAGTTCATGCCTATAGGAATTTCGCTATGATCAAATAAATCCTGCCTACTCAATTAGATACCATGCCTATAGGATCTGAAACCAGTTTAGCTAAAAATCAGTTTGACTCGTACTATGTTGAATTAGTTTAAACAACTCACTCCTTTCATTAATGCGGTTTAGAAAGCATGCCTATAGGATCCAAATTACTCGTTTAAAACTCTCACTGCTTTGCCATTTTTTGGAATCAGTAATAGGTATCATGCTTATAAGGTATCATCAATACACACCTAGCCAAGCCTTAGGTAATAATGAAAAATTGAATCCGCCTTTGTTTAATTAGCAACTGCTGCAACCAGCAGGCAGGCCTGATTCGGACTTCTTATCTGAGTTATGTAATAAATGGGTCTGCTTCAACATCTGAAATTCCCCTGTCTTAGTACTTCTGGCCTTAAATGTGTTTTAAGTCATGCTATGTGCTCTACTTGAGGAGGTATATATGAGCCTTTAGTTGTTTACATGTTCCACCTAATATGCAGTCCTATGTGTTTTGAATGTCGCCTTAGTCTTTTTACCTTTAAAACCCAAAAGTCAGCCTAAAATCCTCCCGCTTATAGGAATAGTAGTCTTAAATTCCTCCGGGGCTGATAGGAATGGGACGGGTAATAGCATGCAATAGAGGTCGAGACCAATCCGCGCTTTAATACCTTAACGGGGTGGGAAGGGTAGATATGGATGTGATGACCGGTGCGTTAATACCGCGTGTAGCCCCTCTTTTGAGGAATGATTACCGGGTATTGCATTGATGTGATCCATATTACAAATAAACCTAGGACCCCCTTTTATATTCGTTAGCATGTTTAGTTATAACTCTTTCAAAACTTTGTTTTATTTTATCACTTACAAACATTCGTGTATTTAAAATCCCCTCTTATTTGAACCTTGTTTGTTTACTTGTTAATTGCACAAATTCACAAAGAAACTATCTGGTCGGGAACCACACTAGTGGATCCTGAGGGGTGCCTAACACCTTCCCCTTAGGATAATTTCAAGCCCTTATCTATGGTTGTCAAACAAACTTAGAATTAAACCTTATAGGTGTCCTAATGCACCTTAAACCATTAGGTGGCGACTCTTCAATTGCAAACCCCTTTCCCAAAAGGAAAGAGTTTCCCAACCAAATGTCACCAACCCGATTTTCCGATACAAAGAGGGAAAAAGGGGGCGCGACAAGGGGCATGTTCGAATTGTGTTTTGGAAGTCCGTAGCTTATTTAGGCTTGAAATGCCGAAAGTTGAATTTTTGAAGTTTCCGTATCGATAGTGAAATTTTGATATCGGGGTCGGAATCCGATTTCGAAAGTTGGAATAGTTCCATAGTGTTGAATGTGACATGTGTGCAAAATTTGGGGTCAATCGGACTTGCTTTGGTTGGTTTTGGCATCGATTGTAGAATTCTTGTGATTTCAAGTTCATTAGGCTTTGATTGGAGGGTGATTCGTGGTTTTGGCGTTGTTTGATGTGATTTGAGGGTTGTACTAAGTTTGTATGATGTATTAGGATTGGTTGGCATATTTGGTTGAGGTCCCGGGTGCCTCAGGTGAGTTTCGGATGCTTAACGGAAGTTGAATTGGACTTAGGCAATTTTCTGAACTTGCTGAACCTGTTGGTTTCGCATCTGCGGAGCTTGGACCGCAGGTGCGGCGCCACAGAAGCGGTTTGGAAACCGCAGATGCGGTCTAAGGCATAAGGGCAGTTGGTCGCAGATGCGGCTCAAGGACCGCAGAAGCGGAACCGCATTTGCGAGGTAAGGAGCGCAGGTGCGGAATCTGGCCATTTAATGAAATTTCGAAGGTGCGGAGTATGAGCCGCAGGAGCGGGACCGCAGGTGCGGTGGACCCTCACAGAAGCGGAAATCGTTGGGCAGAAAAGAATGGAATCAGGTTTGAATTCATAAATCCGAAAATCGATTTTGAGCTCGGTAAAAGATGATTTCTTGAGAGATTTTGAAGGGAAACTATAGGGTAATGAATTCTAACTCTAATTTGGTTCTAATACATTAATCTATTCTTAGTTTTATCATCTAATTAAGGAATTTGAGGGTAAAAGATTGGAAATAGGGGAAAAAGCTCCCCAATGGAAAATATGAGTTTTAGTGAGAATTTGACGTCAGATTGGGATGATTTTTGTACGAGTGAACTCGTGAGTGAATGGGTGTTCATAATCCGTAATTTTTACCCGATTTCGAGACGTGGGCCCGAGGAGGATTTTTGGGCGTTTTTCTATTTTCTTGCTTAGCTTCGATTCCTTTAGCTAAACTCGTTGTTTGTAGTTATATTTACGTTATGAAATTGATTTGATTAGATTTGGGCCACTCGGAGTTGGATACTCGTGGAAGGAGCGTGATTTCCTTGGTTCGAGGTAAGTGGCTTGCCTAACCTTGTGTGGAGGAACTCCCCTTAGGATTTTGGTACTGTTTTTATATGAATTCCGTGTACGTGAGGTGACGAGTGCGTACACGTGCTAATTGTTGAAAAACCCTGCTTTCATTAAGTAAATATCTGTGTTTTCTTTTAATTGATCAATACTTGTATTTGAAGTTTCCTGTAAGGTTTAGGAAAGTATGCTTATGTGACTTAACTGTCTTATCTGCTTTAACTGCATACTTGGATTCTGTGTAGCATGTTTAAAGTTGAATTTTTCCTGTTTTCTTGATACGAACTTGGCTAGAACTGTAGATTTCTTTCTTGAGACTGTTGTGTGTTTACTTTGGGACTACGGGACGGTATCCCGGGAGATCCCCCTGCATGTTTACGTTGGGACTACGAATCGGTATTCCGGGAGATCCCCTGCACATTTTTATTTGGGAGTACGGGACGGTATCCCGAGAGATCCACCTGTACTGGCTATTTACTTTTGGACTACGGGACGATATCCCGGGAGATCCTCTGCACCTTTACGTTTGAGACTACGGGACGTTATCCTGGGAGATCCCCTGCCGCTATCTTTGCTTACTGAGTTATTTCCTTTCTGAGATTTCATCTTTATTTGACTGTAGCATCTTTAATTATACTGTTACGTTGTATACTGCTTTACCTTGTTATATATATAACCAGTAGGGCCCTGACCTTCCTCGTCACTACTCGACCGAGGTTAGGTTGGGAACTTACTGGGTACCGTCGTGGTGTACTCATGCCCTTTCCTGCACATGTTTTTCGTGTGCAGATCCAGGTTCTTCTACTCAGCCATAGTATCCGTGAGGCGAGGCGACTCAGATACTTCAAGGTATATCTATCATGTCCGCAGACCTAGAAGTCCCTCTCTACTCTCCCTACTGTTATAGGCTTTTCCCTCTATTTCACTTGTTATTAGATTTCTGGAGTTAGAAACCTTATGTATTTTCTTTAGCTTGTGATTCATGAGATTCCGAATTTTGGGAGTGTTTTTGTTCAGTTTGAGAGAGTGTTATTGTATATGTCGAGCGGCATTATAACCTTCTTTATTATATTACCCGTAATTTGCTAGTTTCGTACCTTTTAATTCTTTTTCCGCTAATTGTTAGGCTTACCTAGTCGTAGAGACTAGGTGCCGTCACGACAATTCATGGAGGGAGAACTTGGGTCGTGACATGGGCGAATTTATAAGCCAAATCATGGGGCACGTGAACCAATAATCTCTCCATCCAACTATGTATTTTATGTACATATTTCTTAAAATCGATCTAATATTAGTTGTTGGCTCCCATGCTCTAAAAAGACAAAATTGTGCATTTGGTTGAATATTGGGTTATTAATCCACAAGAACAGGGATTGATTTCCATTTACTACTTTTTTCTTCTTTTTTAGTGATGCACTCCTGCATGTTCTAGAAATCCTAAATCCACATATGCATAAAATACAACTCACTTCAACTCAAAGGCCATTAATTAAACATAGTATAAAAAAAAGAATTCAATACAAATTCATCCCAAAAAAAAAAAAAAAATTCATTCTAAAACTATTATTATTAATAAAAACACCACTAAGCACGCAGCATAGAATTATATTTGCCAAAAAAAATTAATAATACTCAGAATAATGGAGAACCAATTGGTGAAGTTACCAAATAAGGGAAGTGATTGTTCCAGTTACTCTTGTTATCCTCAAAATTTCCAGAGCAGCTTTCCAAAAAAGTTTCCAACTGTTCACTTGAGTAGTTTTCAGCCTTTTGGCTACAATCATATTCTGGGAAAAGCTCTGCCAAGTCTGTTTGGAGAATATCGTTATCTTGTGTTATTTTATCTTCATATAGGAAAAAGTCTTTAATGCAGCTAACTGTAGGCAAGGACGACTTTTCACCAACTTCCTCAGTTTGTTCTATATTTAGCAACAAGTTCTCTGATGGTGTTGGAGACTTGAGGTTTTTGGTGAAAAAACCATCAAGAAAAATTGTACTATTAATGTCTTCATTTATAGTTGGTGATTTTGTACGAGACATTTGCCAAGCTTTTAGTACGTCAAGACAAGGAAGCTGAAAATTGCGAGGTTGATAATTGTTGTTGTTGTTGTTGTATATTTTGGAGTTGACCACAATGCAAGCACCATTGTTCGATACCATCCGAGAAGCATAAGATTCTAGAGTACTCCAGGCTGAAAATATATGCATAGATAGTGGTTTATTGCCAAAGTGGCTGACGATGGAAGCTCGGGACGGAGCCATATTGGAGTTCCGAACAAGCCTAGCTTCTGCTTCAAGTCTAGCAGTTTCCCATTCAGCCATGTGACACAGGCTTGAAATGGACTTATTGGATTGACTTGTATCTCTCTTTGGCTGATGAGTCATGGGATCAATGCCCATTTTGATTAATCTCTTCTTCAAACGTGTGTTCCAGTAGTTCTTTATCACATTGTCGCTTCTGTTTGGCAATAAAGATGCTATCGCTGACCATCTGAGCCATAAAGAATTTTGAACTATTATATGTTATTGTAGCACAAATTAATATTAGGCCAACATTCAAGAGTAATTAACAAGATCTTTTTTATTTGCATCTTCATAGTATGGGAGATAAATTTAGCTACTATGATTGAGACTGAGAAAATGGTGATGATAATAATAATAACGCTTGCTAATAATTATGATTGTGCCGAAGCTTACAATCTACTACTCTAAAATAACCCCTCAACACAAGGTAAAGGTAAGGTCTGCGTATGCACTACCCTCTTCATATCCCATCTGTGATAATACACCGAATATAATATTGTTGGGTAAAACTTACCTGCACCGGATATTATACTCCCATTCATCTTGCTACTTTACAATGTACTAAGGTAGTTTACCTTTTTTATTTTGAAATAAGAAGGCAAAAGGGCAATGCCTTTCTTTACTTAGAATTTAAAATTCTCCGCCTTTTGAGTTTGGCGCATAACAAGCAAAAAAACTCAAAGCGAGCAGTAAAATCCGGAATATGATCACTGCTCCCTCCCGTCCAAAATAAGTGATTTTTTTGTTGTTTTCACACATATTAATAATTTCACCTTTTAACATTAATTAACAATAAAATTGACCATATTAACATTTATTATCACTTCACATAAATACTCCTAACACATACTCCAACATCATTTACTCCAAGGGCAATGTAGGAAAAAAATAATCAATTCATTCTTGAAATTTGGAAAAATTACTTATTTTGGACCACAAGAAGAAAAACCAAAAAATCACTTATTGTAGACCGGAAGGAGTAAGGTATAGGCGATGGCCGCTGCATTGTGAAGTTTAGCAAGTTCCCGAAAATTGGCACCACCTACCCTCCAGCGGTCTCAAATAATAGTTTTTTGGCAAATTAAATTTGTTTAAAATGTTCAACGATTTTAGAAAAATAAAAATGAATTTTTTTTCTTTCAAATCTGCTATTACTAATTCAATAAGTGGAAAGTTAACTATGTGAGATATTTAAGGGGGGAGATGAATGTCATTTAAACAAATTTTCTAACGGTTCATTAAGCCTGAATATTAAATCATTAGACTGTTACCTGTTTCCAAGAAGAGCATGAAGCTGTAAGATGGTTCGCTCTCCCTCCGAACTGAACTTTCCTCTCTTGATGTTTGGCCTCAGATAATTGATCCATCTTAATCTACAGCTCCTTCCACATCTCTGAAGCCCTATAATAGTACAAATGAGTTATGCAAAGAGTACTACTAATCATTATCTTAACGTTTCAAACAAAAGAAAGGAGTAAAGCAAAATAAATTAACTTAATATAATTACTTACCAGCTTTAGAAGGCAAATCACTCCAGCTACCACACCCATGTTCCTCAATGTAAGCCAAGAGTTTTTGGTCTTCCTCAGGTGTCCATAAACCTTTCTTGAACCCTTTTTTATCAATACATGGTGATCTTCCCATTTTAACCTAGCTCCTAAAGTTTTAATAACAGAAGAAAAGCAAGAAAGTTAAAGAACAACTCTTTAAATTTAACCAAAATGTGGAGACTGTGCTCTTCCTCTAGATATTCTTTCATTTAGTGTGATGGCTGATACAATGTGAAAATGTAAGTGAGAGTATATATATACATATGAGAACGAAGCATTAAATGGTATGACCAGAGTTGTACGACAAAGTTTATAAGGATTTAATAGTAGTACTCTGAAGCTGGAAAAATCAAACTTATTTTGAAAAGTATTTTTTTTAAAGTGATTTTCCAAAAAGTACTCGAGAGAAAAGTTGTTTGTGTTTGGCTAATTAATTTGAAAAATACTTTTAACAATAATTTGTGTTTGGCCAAGCTTTTCAAAAAGTGCTTTTAAGTGTCAAATTACAAATAAGGACATGAAGAGATTTGATTAATAGTTAATATTATATAAGTAGATAAATAATTACTAATATTTATTGTTAAAGATAATAATTAAGTTTTTTATTTTATTTAAGTAAAAGATAAAAATAAAATTGAAAAGTACTTTAATCTTTCAAGATAATTTAAACATATCAAAAAATTATTCAATATAAATGAAGCTCATCCCAAAAATTCTTTTATATTACTTAATAGTTTAAACTAAGTAAGGTTATTTTGGTATATATAATATTTTGCAAAGGATATTTTTGATAGGAAGAAAAGTCAAAACTGCTTCTGCTTCTGCTTCTGCTTCTGGGGAGAAGCTACTTTTTCTGCTTCATTAAAACTGCTTCTTCTTCTATCCAAAATCACTTTTTCCCAAAAAAGATTTGGCCAAACACCTCAAATTGAGAAAAAAGTACCTTTTTGAAGAAAAAAAAAAGAAGTACTTTTGGGATGGGGGAGAAGCTTGGCCAAACAGGCTATTAGTCATATTATTAGCATTAAATAGTACTCTTTAGCAAAATTAATTTGATAAAAGAATGTCACGACCTTAAAACCAATCCGGTCGTAATGGCGCCTATCATGGAACTAGGCCAGCCGACACAAACCCCAAATCAAACCAATATTTCATAAAAAGACGTTTTAAGCTGTTAATTAATAAAATTTCCTTAACACGAGTCTAAATAACAAGTGCGGAAAACAACACAAGCCCGACATCGGGGTGTCACTAGTCATGAGCATCTAGAGTACTAATACAGTCTACTAAAATGACAAAGGAGTCTAAAGCAACTGAACAACTGTAAGATAGGAGGGAGAAAAGTAGGGTTGCGATCGTCAGGCTACCTTGCTAACTCCGATGGACTTGCCACTGAGTAATCAATGCCCGCTACCGGGCTTAGAAATACCTGGATCTGCACACGAGGTGCAGGGAGTAATGTGAGTACGTCAACTCAGTAAGTAACAATCATAAATAAAGGCTGACTGCAGTGACGTGCAGTAAAATCACATAAAGTTCACAATATGAAGTCTCAGTGAAAAAAATGTAAAAGGCCAAAATCAGTATCCCAGTCAAGATATCTCGTAAAAACTCCAATTTCAATAAAAAAGACATAAAACATTTCTTTTTGTTTCAACAGTTTTCAAAAGAGGCTCAATATAAAAGAAGAGGAGTAAAAAACCGTAATTTCATAAACAAGCCCTTCGGGCGAAATGTCACTCATATATATAGCCTCTCGGGCGATGTATCGCTCATCTATGGCCTCTTGGGCAAGCCTCTCAGTCACTCGTGGCTCAACACTCATCAACCAGCACTCACACTCAGCACTCACGCTCAATAGGTACCGTATAATAACTACTGCGGCGTGCAGCCCAATCCATAAGTATAAAGTCGACTGCGCTCACTGGGGGTGTACAGACTCCGGAGGGGCTCTTATAGCCCAAGCGCTATATCGCTGCGGCGTGCAGCCCGATCGATCCACACACACACACACACACGCATATTATATATATATATATATATATATATATATATATATATCTCGCTGCAGCATGCAGCCTGATCCATAATTATATAATCCTCACCATCAGGCCCTCGGCCTCTCTCAGTCATCAAACTCACAAGCCACTCGGGCATTTCAACGGAAAATCAGGGAACTCACCAAACAACTTTCATATATTTAAAAATAGAGTAATGAAACTGAATCAAACAATAAACATGTAAAACTCATGACTGAGGCTATGCTTTTGAATCAAAACAGTGTGAGGATAGTAGTAAAATACCCCTGAGGGTCCAAACAGTACGGCACAAGGCCCCAAACATGGTATTCAGCCCAAGTTAACAGGATCATTTCTAAACCACATAGATATCATATAGAGTTTATCAAAATATGCAACTTTACAGTTGCCATGGGACAGACCAAGTCATAATCCCTACTGGTGCACGCCCACACGCCCGTCACCTAGCATGCGCATCACCTCATTTATCAAAATAGCACGAAATTCTGGGGTTTCATACCCTCAGGACTAGATTTACAATCATTACTTACCTCAAACCAGACGAAAATCTACACCGCGGTGCCCTTGCCGCTCAACTCAGCCTCAAATCACCCAGAATCTATCCAAAATAAGAATCATATCATCAATACATGCCAAAGGAACAAAGCCCACGCGAAAATTATCAAATTTAATCAAAATTCCCGAAATTGGCCTAACCCGACCCTCGAGCCCACGTCTCGGAATCTGATGAAAATTACAAAACTGAAATCCTCATCCTCTCACGAGTCTATACATACAAAAATCATCAAAATCGAACCTCAAATGGCCCTTAAAATCCCCAATTTAAAATCTCCAATTTCAAGCCCTAATTCCCCAATTTTTACCCTTAAATTCCACAAATTTCATGCTTAATCAACTAAGAATCATCATAGATATGAGTATTAAGCTCAAAAATCTTACCTCAACACGTTTCCCCTTGATTCCCTCTTCAAAACCCTCAAAAGCTTCAATCCGGACTTCAAAAATGGTGGAATGGGTAAAATTTCGCGAAGGGGAACTTATATACTTTCTGCCCCATGGATTCTGCACCTGCAATCCCATAAGCACACCTGCGCTACCGCTTCTGCAGAAAATATCCGCTTCTGCGGATTTCACTTAACATCACAGCCCTCGCATCTGCGGTCGCCTTACCGCTCCTGCGGCATCGCGGATACGGTTTTCCAAGCCGCACCTGCGATCCTTCACGCGCCTGTGCCTCTATTCCGCTCCTGCGAAGCTCGCACCTGCGGTCCCCTATCTGCAGGTGCGGATATGACAGAAGCAGCAACACCAACTACAATTTCTCAAGTTCAAACTTTCCGAAAACTATCTGAAATCATCCCAAGGCCCCCGGGACCTCCACCAAAAACACGAACAGGTCACCTATCACTTTTCAAACTTATTCCAACCTTCGGAACAGTCAAAATGACAACAAAATACCAAATCGCCCTCGGATTCAAGCCTAAGGATTCCAAAACTTCCGAATTTTGCAAACGGTGTAAAAACCTATTAAACCTCATCCGAATGACCTGAAATTTTGCACACACGTCACAAATGACACTAAAAACCTACTCCAACTTCCGGAATTCCATTCCGACCCCGATATAAAGATTTCCACTGCCGACCTGAAAATGCTAATTTTCCATTTTCGCCAATTCAAGCCTAAATCTACCACGGACCTCCAAATTACATTCTAAACACACTCCCAAGTCAAAAATAAGCTAACAGAGCTAACCAAATCATAAAAATCCCGATCCGCTTGGGTCATCACTCGTTTTGAAAGTAAATTCTGTGTTTTGAGGCATTAAAAACCTCCTTTTATCTTACCTCGATTTGTGTTTGCGGTCCGGGCATATATCCAGAATGCTTTTACGTGAAAATTTGATAAAAGTGCTAAGTTGGCCTTCAAAATTTAATTTAAGTTGATTTCGGTCAATATTTTAGGTAAACGGGCCCGGACTCATGATTTGACGGTCCCGGACGGTCCGTAGAAAAATATGGGACTTGGGCGTATGCCCGGAATTGGATTCCGAGGTCCCGAGCCCGAGAAATGAATTTTTGAAGAAAATTATTTAACTGAAATTATAAGAGTTTTTGGAAATGAAAACATGTTTGAAATTGATGGTAGCGGGCCCGTATTTTGGTTCTGGAGCCCGGTAAAGGTCTTAAATAATAATTAAGTTGAATCTGTGAAGTTTGGTAAGCATCGGAGTTCGTTCAGTATAAATCGGACCCTTATTTCAGAAAATAGTAATTTTGATGTTCTTGAGTGATTTCATAAATTTGAGGTTTAATTCATAGTTGTTGATGTTATTTTGATGATTTGATTGCACGAGCATGTCTGTATGATGTTTTTAGACTTTCCTGCATGTTTGGTTTGGAGCCTCGAGGGCTCGGGTGAGTTTTGGATAGGCCACGGAGTGAAATTGGACATAGGAGAATTGCTGGTGTGTTGCAGATGTGAAGCAGGCCTCTGATCTCGCAAATGTGAGATCAGGCATCACAATTCGATGCAAGCAGGGGTCGCAAATGCGAGTCTTTTGTCGCAAATACGAAGATCCCAGGGCCAGCCTTGTCTCGCAAAATCGAGAGATACTTCGCAAATGCGAAGTCTTCAGCACATGCCAGAAGTCGCAAATGCGAAGGAAGCAGGAGTCGCAAATGCGAAGGTAGCAGGGTCCTTAAGGGTTCGCAATTGCGAACCCTGGTCGCAATTGTGACATCATAGACCTGTTAAATTAATTTCAAACGGGATTTCAACAATTTTTACAACTTTCTCAAAACCTAAACTCTCTTGGGAGATTTTTCGAAGGCCTCACTCTTCCAAATCATTAGTAAGTCATTTCTAACTCATTTCTTTCAATCAAATCCATCTTTTTACACGATTTCATTTCAAAATCAAGGGTTTTACATGGGAAAATTGGGTGTTTTTTGGTGGAACTTAGGATTTTCAAATTTAGGGGATTTGGACCTCGATTTGAGGTCCGATTTCAAAACGAATTATATATTTGAGTACGTGGGTGAACCTTGGGTTTTGACCATGTGGGCCCGGGGTCAATTTTTGACTTTTTGGGAAAATCTTTAGAAAACCTATTTTCATGCATTAGAATTGATTCATTTAGCATTTATTGATATCGTTAAGTATATTATAACTAGATACAAGCGAATTGGAAGTGGAATCGAGAGGTAAAGCGGTAGTTGAGGCTTGAATTGTGTTCGTGACATTGAGGTAAGTGTTTGGTCTAACCTTAGCTTGAGGGATTAGGAGTTGTGTCTTATTTGCTAAGTGTTAATTGTTGAGTACGACGTATAGGTGTGGTGACGAGTATCTATACGTCAGTGTCAAGCATGCCCGTGAGTCTTATACTATGATTATTGTGACTCCGTTTCGTATTGTTCATGCTTTATATGATGACTTCTATTGTTGAACAAGGTTTGTGGAAGTATTATTGGTAATTGAACATTGTAGAGCGTGGCTCAGGTTGATAATTGAGTAGTGAAGTAATTGTAGAAAAGAGAAGAGTTTTATGATATTGTCTCCCTTGCCAGGATGTTATTGCTTTTGATATTATCTCCCTTGCCGGGATGTTATTGCTTTTGATATTATCTCCCTTTCCAGGATGTTATTACTTATGATGTTGTTTCCCTTGCCAGGATATTTTTGTTATGCTATTGTTCCCTTGCCGGTATTTTATTGTGATGTTATTGATTCCCTTGCCCAAATTGCTTTGTGATTGTTACTTGGGTGAGGAAGAGTGTAAAGCACGAAGGGTGATACCGTGCATGATTTTGAGAGTGTTAAAGCACGAAGGGTGATGCCGTGCCGATATTGTGAGGAAAAAGCACGAAGGGTGATGCCGTGTCGTACGATGTAAAATGATGTGCCATGATATAAGTGATAATGCACGAAGGATAATTCCGTGTCATGATTATGTGAGGTAAAACCACGAAGGGTGATGTCATGCCAATTATATTGACTCTTATGGTGACGACGAGAGTAAAAGCACGAAGGGTGATGCCGTGCACTTGTCTTCGATTTCCTGATTCTTGCTGATAATTGAATTATGGTGTTCTTTACATTTATCTATTAGTTTTCTGTTGTTACTTGATATTCCCCGCAGCATGTTTCCCCCTCCTATCTTTAACTGTAAATTTCTGCCTTTATTTTTCTGCTGTATATGATTTAACTGCAAAGGTTTATTTTGTGGTCTGATCCTAGCCTCGTCACTACTTCGCCGAGGTTAGGCTAGGAACTTACTAACGCATGGGGTCTGATACTACACTCTGCACTGTGTGCAGATCCCGGTGCTGTAGCTTTTGGACCACAGTGAGGTTGCTGCCTTCAGTCCAGTGGCAGAGACCCGAGGTAGTCCTGCAGGCGTCCGCAGGCCTTGGCGTCTTCTTCTATCTTTCCATTCTGTTTCTTTTATGTATTTCAGAGAAAACTTTGTATTTATCTTTCAGACCACTATTTGTAGTATTTGTAGACAGTCCGTGACATTGTGACACCAATTCTGGGTAGAGTTGTATGTTAGATTCTGCACTAGTATATGGTTAAACTATGAGTTTCGTCTTACGCATTTCTGTTTATTATAATTATTTCGCTGTTGATCACCTGTTATATTGAAGTGTTAAAAAGGGCTAAGCAAAAAGGGTAATGAATCTATAATACTCGGCTTGCCTAGCTTTCATGAGTAGCCGCCATCATGACTCTCGAGGGTGGGAAATCCGGGTCGTGACAAGTTTGTATCAGAGCTCTAGGTGCTTAGGTCTCACAATTCATGGACAAGCTTAGTAGAGTTTGAGGGATCGGTACGGAGACATCTGTATTTATTCCCCAGAGGCTACAGAGTTAGGAAAAACTTCACATGTATTCTTTCTTGTCGTGCGACTTGATTTCTCAATGGTAATTGAACTTCCACTCTTGTTCTTTCACGAATGGCGAGGTCACGTACCGCTTCTTCAGCTGAGCAGCAGCACAGACCGATGATGAATCAACTATGTCTTCGGAGGCTTTGTGGAGGTTGGATAGGTTTTACCAAGCTCTTCACTACTACTTTTGGTGGTACATCTTCTGAGGATCCCCAAGACTATTTGTACAGCTCTCATGAGGTTCTACAGAACATGGGGATAGTGGAGACCAATGGGGTTGACTTTGCTGTTTTTCATTTGTCTGGATCCGCCAAGACTTGGTGGAGAGACTATTGTTTGGCTAGACCAGCTAGGTCACCGGCTTTGACTTGGGGTCAGTTTTCTCAGCTATTTTTGTAGAAGTTTCTTCCTATCACTCAGAGGGAGAACTATCGGAGGCAGTTTGAGTGTCTCTAACAGGGTTCTATGACTGTCACTTAGTACGAGACCAGATTCATTGACTTGGCCAGTCATGCTCTTCTTATTCTTCCCACTAAGAGAGAGTGTGAGGAGGTTCATTGAGGGACTCGTTCAACCTATTCGATTGCAGATGGCTAAGGAGACAGGAAGCGAGATTTGTTTTCAGGATGCGGCCAATATGGCCAGGAGAGTTGAGATGGTTCTATCACAGGGGAGTGATCAGGGGTCTGACAAGAGGCCTCGTCATTTGGGCAGGATCTGTAGTGCCTCATCTGGAGGCAGAGATTCTTTTGGTAGGGGCTATTCTTCCAGGCCGTTTCATTCAGCGCTTCAGGCTTCTTACGGTGCTCCAGGTGGTCGTGGTTCTCATATGCAGTACTCTGATCAGTTGCCCTACAGTGCACCGCCAGCTCCTATCAATACACCTCCACTCTAGAGTTTTCAGAGTGGTTACTCAGGCCGTCAGGGTCAGTAGTCTCAGCAGCCGAGAGCTTGTTATACTTGTGGCGATACGAGGCATATTGCTAGATTTTTCCCTCGAAGCACCGAGCAACTCTTAGCATCAGGGTTCCCGTGCCATGGTTCAGGCACCGAGTGTTCCACCGCCCGCTCAGCCAGCTAGAGGTAGAGGTAGAGGTGCTAGAGGTGGAGGCCAGCCAGCAGGAGGCCGTCACAGAGATGTAGTTCAAAGTGGTGGGGCCCAGCCCCGATGTTATGCTCTTCCAACCAGGCCTGAGGCTGAGGCCTCCGATGCAGTTATCACAGGTGATGTTCTGGTTTGTAGTAGAGATGTTTCAGTTCTATTTGATCCAAGATCTACATACTCCTATGTGTCATCTTATTTTGCACCGTATCTGGTCATGCCTAGTGATTTCTTGAGTGCTCCTGTATATGTGTCTACACCGGTGGGTGATTTTATTATGATAGATCGTGTCCATCGTTCATGTATAGTTGTGATTGGGGGTCTGGAGACTCGAGTAGATTTGTTACTTTTGGATATGGTTGATTTTGATGTCATATTGGGGATGGACTGGTTATCACCTTACCACGCTCTCTTAGACTGTCATGCCAAGACTGTGACCTTAGCCTTACCGGGTTTACCTCATTTAGAGTGGAGAGGGACTCCTGGTCATTCTACCCGTAGGGTTATCTCATATATGAAGGCTCGGCGTATGGTCGAGAAGGGGTGTTTGGCCTATTTGGCATATGTTCGTGATTCTAGTACTGAGGTTACTTCTATGGATTGTGTTCCTGTTGTTCGTGAGTTTCCTGAGGTATTTCCTTCAGACCTACCGGGTATGCCACTGTAAGGCCCTGTGAAAACTTTTACTCAAAACCTGAGAGTTCGTAGTGCCAAGTTAGGAATACGTGTTTGAAATTTGTAAAATTCTTTGCGGCGAGCTTGCTCGCCGCAGTTCGGACCCTTTTGGACTAGTCTATGGACTAAAAAGTCAAGAAATAATGTTCTCCAGAAATGTGCAATTCTGCGGTCGAGAATGCGGTCGCAAATCAGGTATGCGGACTGCATAGTCGCCGCAAAGTGAGTCAGTGAGTTGGTCAAATTTGAGGTTAACTGTGCGGTCAATTATACAATCTCATAACCGATATGCGGACCGCATAGTCGTCGCATAATTTTCTTGGGATTTTGTAAAAGACAGTTCTGCGGTGCATTATGCAACCGCAGAACGTGTATGCGGACCGCATTTCTGCCGCAGACCCAGGCAATGTGTTCAGTTTTTGGGAAGCAATTTTTGCGGTCCATTATGCGGACCGCATGTCTACTTTGCAATCGCAAATCTGACTCGGGGCTCCTATTTTCTAATTTTTAAAACCCGACCCCATCCCATTAAAATCATCCCAATAGACTATTTCCCTGTTATTTTTTACGACATAGAGAGAGAGAGAGAGAGAGAGAGAGGGATTTCTAGAGTGAGAAGGAGTAATCTTCATCAAGTTCTCTCTAAATCCTTGCCCCAAATCCTTGAAGATTGTCAATTGAAGTTACTAGGTCTTCATCCTAAGAGGTAAGAACTGTACCCTCCTCTATAATTTCGAAAAATCCATTAAAATAGGTAACTAGCAAGTGGGTACATGGGTATAAGGGCTAGTAATCTTGCATGCACAATAGATAATGGAGTATTGGGAGGTTGTGAATTAAAAAGATAGCAATTGGGGTATAAAATGATAGAAATCTTTCACAAAAAGGGGCCTAAGATCACAATGCACCCCTAGTGCTTGATAATATGCTCAAACGAGCTAGAATCCTAATCTTGTCCCTAATTCTTGGTTCAATTTGTAATTCTTGTACAATAGATCGAAGTGCTAAGAGTTCCGAAATTTTGTAAGGATTAAGAAAAGCTTTATTGAGGTATGTATGGCTAAAACCCCGTCTTTTAGAAAATGAGCTTCATCGGTGTTTGTGTGAATATGGTAAGATTACAGTTGAATTGTTGCATCAATTGTTATTTTACATGAATTGGTGTTGTAACCTTATATACGTGAAAGATGTGTCTCAACATGATTAATGTGCTATCTTGATAACTTGAAAGGGGCAAAAGATATGAATTATGTATTGAAATGCTTAGACCTTAAATTGAGATTAAAGCTGCATATATTGTGCCATCTATGTGAAGTCTTATCTATGCTTACAATCTAAATTGCTCTTGTGTGCACCTACTGTCCTAAATGGCAAAGCTAATATTAAAATTGGGAATGATGTAAAATGCGGCCTAGTGCCAAGAATGATGTGATAAAGTTGTGGCCCCAAGTGCCTATGAAATGATATATGTAAAACGAAATGATTAATGAGAAGGGAACAACGCCTTGGCAAGGTGGCCTAGACGATCGGGCCAAGATCGGACTCCGCTCAAGATAGCGGTGGTATTGTGAATGAATTCTGGAAAAAGAGAAAATGAGATTGTGATTGAAGTGTATGTCTCGAATGAGGCAACCTAGCCGATCGGGTCGAGATCGGACTCCGCTCAAGATAGCGGTGGTATTGGAAACAAATGATGAATAGTATGGAATGCCCCAAACTAAAAGTTACGGAAAAATGATGTGAAAGTCGTATGATTCTTTTATTTGATAATGTGGTGATCGTTTAATGTTTTGAGTTATACTTGTGATTTCTTATTCTTGTACGAAAGTTTTTTCTAACCTGATGGTATTTAGTTATACATACTAGTACTATTCGATGGCACTAACGTCCCTTTTACCGGGGGCGCTACGTCTTTAAATGGATGTAGGTGTTTCTATAGCAGGCAGTGTTGGTCGCAGCTAGTGCCGCATCATCCTTTCAGCTGACTTGGTGAGCCCCACTTCGTTTTGGGGTCCTGTTTCATCTGTTCATCATGTACTTTGTATTTGAGGTACAGCCGGAGCCTTGTTACCGGCATTTCCATATTACATTACTCTTTAGTTGTGTTTAGAGGCTCCGTAGACAGGTTGTGGGTAGTGACTGGTATTGGAATTAAAGTAGAAATATTGATGTTTGGCAAAAGATTTATAAAACTTGTAATATTTTGATAATTATGCTTTAAGATGCTAATAGAAATGAAATGGAAGTTGTGAATGAAATACATACTAAGTATGATTAAAGGAGTCCATCTCCTATTTATTCATGAATTAGTTTGGGTAGAATGAAACCTAACAGGCTTGCTCAATCGGGTTTACTCGGTTGAGCGTCGGTCGTGCTCCTCGGTTTTTGGGGCGTGACAACCACCCGACAGGGATATTAACTTATGCATTGATTTGGCTCCGGGCGCTCAGCCTATTTCTATTCTGCTGTATCGTATGGCCCCGACTGAGTTGAAAAAATTGAAGGAGCAGTTGCAAGACTTTCTTTATAAGAGCTTTATTAGGCCTAGTGTGTCGCCTTGGGGTGCGCCGGTGTTGTTTGTTAAGAAGAAGGACAGATCGATGAGGATGTGTATAGATTACCGGCAATTGAACAAGGTCACAATCAAGAATAAGTACTCATTGCCGAGGATTAATGATTTGTTTGACCAGCTTCAGGGTGCCCAAGTTTTTCCTAAGATCGACTTGAGATCTGGCTGCCATCAGTTGAGGATTAGAGCATCCGATGTCCCTAAGACAGCTTTCCGCACTCGGTACGAGCATTATGAGTTCTTGGTGATGTCATTCGGATTGACAAATGTCCCAGCAGCTTTCATGGATTTGATTAATCGAGTGTTCAGGCCTTATTTGGATTCCTTCGTGATTGTCTTCATTGATGATATTTTGATCTATTCCCGCAGCCGGGAGGAGCACGAGCAGCATCTTCGAGTCGTTCTTCGAACTCTGAGGGATAGTCAGTTGTATGTTAAGTTTTCAAAGTGCGAGTTTTGGTTGAGTTCAATCGCATTCTTGGGCCACGTTGTATCAGCCGAGGGTATTCAGGTGGATCCGAAGAATATAGAGGCAGTCAAGAACTGGCCTCGACCCACATCAGCTACAGATATCCGGAGTTTCTTGGGTTTGGCGGGCTATTACCGTCGGTTTGTGGAGGGTTTTCATCTATTGCAGCCCCGATGACCAGGTTGACCCAGAAAGGTGCCAATTTCAGGTGGTCGGACGAGTGTGAGGCGAGCTTTCAGAATCTTAAGATAGCTTTGACTACGGCGCCGGTGTTGGTGTTGCCCACAGGTTCAGGGCCATATACAGTTTATTGTGATGCATCTCGTATTGGACTTGGTGCGGTGTTGATGCAGGATGGCAAGGTCATTGCTTATGCTTTGCGGCAGTTGAAGATTCATGAAAAGAATTATCCAGTTCATGATTTGGAGTTAGCAGCCATTGTTCACGCGCTGAAGATTTGGAGGCACTACTTGTATGGCGTGTCATGTGAGGTGTTCACGGATCACAAGAGCCTGCAGTATTTCTTCAAACAGAAGGAACTAAATTTGAGGCAGAGGAGGTGGTTGGAGCTGTTGAAAGACTATGATATCACCATCTTATATCATCCGGGAAAGGCCAATGTGGTGGCCGATGCTTTGAGTAGAAAGTCAGCTAGTATGGGCAGTCTTGCGTATATTCCGGTCGGTGAGAGACCGCTTGCTTTGGATGTTCAGGATTTGGCCATTTAGTTCGTGAGGTTGGGTGTTTCTGAGCCCAGCCGTGTGTTAGCTTGCACAGTCGCTCGTTCCTCATTATTTGAGCGTATCAGAGATCGGCAGTATGATGATCCTCATTTGTTTGTCCTTAGAGACACAGTGCGACACGGTGATGCCAAGCAGGTTACAGTGGGAGATGATGGAGATTTGAGGATGCAGGATCGTATTTGTGTGCCTAATGTGGATGGACTCCGAGAGTTGATTCTAGAGGATGCCCATAGTTCCCGGTACTCTATTCATCTGGGCGCCGCTAAGATGTATCAGGACTTGCAGAAACATTATTGGTGGAGGATGAAGAAGAAGAATATTGTTGCATACGTGGCTCGGTGTTTGAATTGTCAGCAGGTAAAGTACGAGCATCAGAGACCTGGTGGTTTGTTCTAGAAGATTGAGATTCCTAAGTGGAAATGGGAGCGTATCACTATGGACTTCGTTGTTGGACTCCCACGGACTCAGAGGAAGTTTGATGCAGTGTAGTTATTGTTGATAGGCTGACCAAGTCAGCACATTTCATTCCTGTGGCAGTTTCCTATTCTTCGGAGCGGTTGGCAGAGATCTATAACCGGGAGATTGTTCGTCTTCACGGTGTGCCCGTGTCTATCATTTCTGACTGAGGTACGCAGTTTACCTCACATTTCTAGAGGGCAGTTTAGCGTGAGTTGGGCAGACGAGTCGAGTTGAGCATAGCATTTCATCCTCAGACGGACGGGCAGTCCGAGCGTACTATTCAGATTTTGGAGGATATGCTTCGAGCTTGTGTTATTGACTTTGGAGGCTCGTGGGATCAGTTTTTACCTTTAGCAGAGTTTGCCTACAATAACAGCTACCAGTCGAGCATACAGATGGCTCCTTATGAGGCTTTATATGGTAGGCGGTGTCGGTCGCCGGTTGGATGGTTTGAGCAGGGAGAGGCTCGATTGTTGGGTACGGACCTAGTATAGGATGCCTTGGACAAGGTTAATATTATTCAGGATAGGCTTCGTACAGCTCAGTCCAGGCAAAAGAGTTATGCCGACCGTAAGGTCCGTGATGTGGCATTCATGGTCGGCGAGCGGTTGTTGCTTCGGGTGTCGCCTATGAAGGGCGTGATGAGATTTGGGAAGAAGAGAAAGCTAAGCCTTAGAATTATTGGCCCGTTCGAGATTCTTGATCGAGTGGGAGAGGTGGCTTACAAACTTGCGTTGCCGCCGAGTTTATCAGCCGTGCATTAGTGTTTCATGTGTCTATGCTTCGGAAGTATCACGGCGATCCATCCCACGTGTTAGACTTCAGCACTGTCCAGTTGGACAAGAACTTGTCTTATGAGGAGGAGCCGGTAGCTATTCTAGACCGGCAGGTTCGTTAGTTCAGATCGAAGAGTTTCCCTTCTGTTCGTGTTCAGTGGAGAGGTCAGCCGGTTGAGGCAGCGACCTGGGAGTCCGATTTCGATAAGCGGAGCTGACACCCCCATCTTTTCCCCGACTCAGGTACTTCTTTTTTATGTCCGTTCGAGGACGAACGGTTGTTTTAGATGTGGAGAATGTGATGACCCAAAAGATCATCACTCGTTTTGAAAGTACATTCTGTGTTCCGAGGCCTTAAAAACCTCCTTTTATCTCACCTCGATTTGCGTGTGCGGTCCAGGCGTATATCCGGAACGCTTTTATGTGAAAATTTGATAAAAATGCTAATTTGGCCTTTAAAATTTAATTTAAGTTGACTTCGGTCAACATTTTGGGTAAATAGACCCGGACCCATGATTTGACGGTCACGGAGGGTCCGTAGAAAAATATGGGACTTGGGCGTATGTCCGTAATTGGATTCCGAGGTCCCAAGCCCGAGAAATATATTTTTGAAGAAAATTATTTAACTGAAATTATAAGAGCTTTTGGAAATGAAAACATGTTTGAAATTGATGGTATCGGGCGCGTATTTTGGTTCTGGAGCCCGGTACAGGTCTTAAATAATAATTAAGTTGAATCTGTGAAGTTTGGTAAGCATCGGAGTTCGCTTAGTATAAATCGGACCCTTATTTGAGAAAATAGTAATTTTGATGTTCTTCAGTGATTTCACGAATTTGAGGTTTAATTCATAGTTTTTGATGTTATTTTGATGATTTGATCGCACGATCAAGTTCGTATGATGTTTTTAGACTTGCGTGCATGTTTGGTTTGGAGCCCCGAAGGCTCGGGTGAGTTTTGGATTGGCCACGGAGTGAAATTGGACTTGGGAGAATTACTGGTGTGTTGCAGATGTGAAGCAGGCCTCTGATCTCACAAATACGAGATCAGGCATCGCAATTGCGATGCAAGCAGGGGTCGCAAATGTGAGTCTTTTGTGGCAAATGCGAAGATCCCAGGGCCAGCCTTGTCTCGCAAATGCGAGATATACTTCCAAAATGCGAAGTCTTCAGCACATGCCAGAAGTCGCAAATGCGACGATTCCTTAGCAAATGCAAAGGAAGCAGGAGTCGCAAATGCGACATCTGCCTCGCAAGTGCGAAGGTAGCACGATCGTTAGGGGTTCGCAATTGCGAATCCTGGTCGCAATTGAGACATCAGAGACCTGTTAAATGAATTTCAGACGGGATTTCAACCATTTTTACAACTTTCTCAAAACCTAAACTCTCTTGGGCGATTATTCAAAGGCACTCACTCTTCCAAATTATTAATAAGTCATTTCTAACTCATTTCTTTCAATCAAATCCATCTTTTTACATGATTTCAATTCAAAATCAAGGGTTTTCATAGCGAAATTGGGTGTTTTGGGGTAGAACTTAGGATTTCAAATTTTGGGATTTGGACCTCGAATTGAGGTCTGATTTCAAAACGAATTATATATGTTCGTCGATCAATGGGTGATCGGGTTATGGTTCGAACCTCGGGTTTTGACCATGTGGGCCCAGGGTCGATTTTTGACTTTTTGGGGAAATCTTTAGAAAACCTATTTTCATGCATTAGAACTGATTCATTTAGCATTTATTGATATCGTTAATTATATTGTAACTAGATACAAGCGAATTGGAAGTGGAATTGAGAGGTAAAGCGGTAGTTGAGGCTTGAATTGTGTTCGTGGCATTGAGGTAAGTGTTTGGTCTAACCTTAGCTTGAGGGATTAGGAGTTGTGTCTTTTTTGCTAAGTGTTAATTGTTGAGTACGACGTATAGGTGTGGTGACGAGTATCTATACGTCGGTATCAAGCATGCCCGTGAGTCTTATACTATGATTGTTGTGACTCCGTTTCATATTGTTCATGCTTTATATGATGACTTCTATTGCTGAACAAGGCTTGTGGAAGTATTATTGGTAATTGAACATTGTAGAGCGTGACTCAAGTTGAGAATTGAGTTGTGAAGTAAGTGTGGAAAAGAGAAGAGTTTTATGTTATTGTCTCCCTTGCCGGTATGTTATTGCATTTGATATTATCTCCCTTGCCGTGATGTTATTGCTTCTGATATTATCTCCCTTGCCGGGATGTTATTACTCATGATATTGTTTCCCTTGCCAGGATATTGTTGTTATGCTAATGTTCCCTTGCCCAAATTGCTTTGTGATTGTTGCTTGGGTGAGGAAGAGTGTAAAGCACGAAGGGCGATGTCGTGCATGATTTTGAGAGTGTTAAAGCACGAAGGGTGATACCGTGCCGATATTGTGAGGAAAAAGCACGAAGGCTGATGCCGTGTCGTACGATGTAAAATGTCGTACCATAATATCAGTGATAATGCACGAAGTATAATTCCGTGTCATGATTATGTGAGGTAAAAGCACGAAGGGTGATGCTGTGCCGATTATATTGACTCTTATGGTGAGGACAAGAGTAAAAGCACGAAGGGTGATGCCGTGCACTTGTCTTTGATTTCCTGATTCTAGCTGATAATTGAATTATGGTGTTCTTTACATTTATCTATTGGTTTTCTGTTGTTACTTGATATTCCCCGCAGCATGTTTCCCCCCTCCTATCTTTACCTGTAAATTTCTGCCTTTATTTTTCCGCTGTATATGATTTAACTGCACAGGTTTATTTGGTGGTCTGGTCCTAGCCTCGTCACTACTTCGCCGAGGTTAGGCTAGGCACTTACCAGCACATGGGGTCGGTTGTGCTGATACTACACTCTGCACTGTGTGCAGATCCCGGTGCTGTAGCTTTTGGACCACAGTGAGGTTGCTGCCATCAGTCCAATGGCGGAGACCCGAGGTAGTCCTGCAGGCGTCCGCAGGCCTTGACGTCTTCTTCTATCTTTCCATTCTGTTTCTTTTATGTATTTCAGAGATAGCTTTGTATTTATCTTTCAGACTACTGTTTATAGTATTCGTAGACAGTCCGTGACATTGTGACACCAATTCTGGGTAGAGATGTATGTTGGATTCTGCACTAGTATATGGGTAAACTATGAGTTTCGTCTTCCGCATTTCTGTTTATTATAATTATTTCATTGTTGATCACCTGTTATATTGAACTGTTAAAAAGGGATAAGCAAAAGGGGTAGTGAATCTATAATACTCGGCTTGCCTAGCTTTCATGAGTAGGCGCCATCACGACTCTCGAGGGTGGAAAATCCGGATCGTGACATCCGCGATCAAATACTAAAAAGTCAAAACTTGTTCAAACCTTTCAAATATAAAGCTTCAAGGTGAGAATCATTCTTCCATATCTGTTCTGATTAACATGAAAATCAAAGCCGACGATTTACATAAGTCATAATACATCATACGGGGCTAGCCATGCCCGAGAACAGGTGAGCGAGGTGTAAATGCTCAAAACGACCGGTCGGGTCGTTACAAAGAATGTGTCAAGAAGCGCAAGTTAGTCATATTTTAATTTACAATACTAAATGGTTACAAGGAAATTAAAATAAGGAAGGTAAGTATAATATCATAAATTACAAGGTAGTTCATTGTGATAGTGCAAAACTTGAAGAAGAATCTATCTAATTATTCATATTCATAATAATATACAATTAAAGAGCATGTTTTATTTCGACATTCAAGGTTGTCGTACCTAAGTTGTGATTGACATGATTGTTTTCTTTTCAAGGAAAATATAAATATTAAGCAATATTTGGGTGTTAAAAAAGTAAATGATATTGAAGTTTATAATCCATTTTTTTAAATTTATATGTCTTAGTTTTTATTGAATACGAAGTTTAAGAAAGTAAGGAAGACTTTCAAATCTTGCGGTCTTAAACTAAAGAAGTGTTTAATGTATCAAAATGCTCCGGAATCTTGTGGTCTAAAATATGACATATAAAAGTTAGAGTTAAGGAGTTAGTGAATATAAAAAGAAGCATTCTTTTTTAACCGGATTAAAACGAAAAGTAAGACTCATGAATTGAAACACATGGAGTAATATAAAGGCATGCATTGCCACATTGAACACAACCAAACTGAAGAATAGTCAAATTGTTAGTACATAATACTTGAGCTTTGGTACATTATCTGCTTGCATGGTTACAAGGAGGAAGTCGAAATTTGAAGTTTATGAGTTTTTAAATTAATAATTTATAGATGTCCAATAAATTTCTTAAAACAAACACAATATTGGAATCAATGTTATCAACTGAACCCATAATAACACATAGCTCCCTTGTGCATGGATCTAGTATCAGGTTTATTTATTCTACAACCAAAGATCGTACATACATTAAAAATATGTTTAAGTACCATAAATATAATGTAGGACACCGACATTGTACGTGGGTAAATATTTTAACCTCTTTAATGCAATCGTACACTGACAGTTTTAGTCTATTTTCTTCAATAACATTAACTATACTCCTAAATTAGTTCAATTCCTTTATGTCTTGTTTAATTTATGCTGTATATATTTATCAATTCCATTTTAAACAAGTTCCAATATAGAAACAAATGAATTGTCAATTGTGGATAGAATAGATGCACATGGAAAGAGGAGAATAATGATGGTAATTAATTCTTTACTTTCTCTGGAAGTTTGTGGAGCCTTTTAATAATTGTCTCATTTATTCGAGTCTATCAGAAAAGTTTACAGTACATAATGCCTTTCCCCCACCAAGTATCAATATTGTCGTGGTAGGGAGGGCATTATAAGTGCTAGTCTCATTGGAATTATATTTGTATCTGGAGCGGAGCTAAAAAATTTCTTAGAGGGAACTACAAAAGTAAGTCAAAAATAGATATTATTTATCAATAATTAAGCATTAAGACATACTATTAAAAATAATCAGAAAAACTTATCAAGATATACCACATTCAAAAACTTATAAAGAAGTACCATGATACCAAATATAGCATCTATCGCGACCTTTTTGAGCAACAACAAAAGCATCGTTCACTTTGGCCGAGGCTTTGGCATGAAACTTTTTCTTCATCTCATTGTTGTCACACCTAGCTAGTTATTCGAATTGCCATGAGGATGTAACAGCGACAGGGAGAAAAATACAACATCAGTTTTCCACCTTACTTTCTTCCTTCCGTATTTCTTTACTATTGCTCAGCAGTTGCTAGTGTGAAGTTGCAGGTCTCATATTTGCGAGAACCCGATCGCAATTGCGAGCCTCGCATTTGCGATGTCAGGCTCGCAAATACGAACATGGGCTGGGGGGCTGGTCTTCGCATTTTCGAAGAATGCATCGCATTTGCAACCTCGAGGTGGTCAACATTTGCGACCATTTTCTCGCTTTTGCAACGATTGGGATTCTTGGACTGCTTCGCAAATGCGAAGCTTGCACCGTATTTGTGATGGCTGGGGACTTTGCAAATGCGAGGGTTACGTCTCATTTGCGACTTCTGAGGGTCTATTGCACTGGTCGCATTTGCGATCAGTGCTTCGCAGTTGCGAACTCTGCGAAAAGAGTTCGCTATTGCGACATCTGTAGCTGGGTAAAAGTTGGAAAAAACGGGACTCAGCTCATTCTATACCATTTTTCAACCCTAAACTCAGTAAAGGTTATTTTGAAGAACACTTTCTCCCCAAATTCAATAGTATACTTTAACTAGTTTTTAATCAATTTCAATTACTTTTCATGAACGTCAAATCTAAGAATTTCAAGGTAGAAATCAGGGATTTTGGGTAGAATTTAGGTATTTTGTAACATTGAGATTTAGACCTCAAATTGAGGTCGGACTTCGAAACAAATCCGTAACTAGGCTCGGGGGCGAATGGGTTATCGGGATTTGGTCCGAATCTCAAATTTCGACCAAGCGGGGACCGGTTGTTGACTTTTACACTATACGTAACTTAACACCTATATGTCTATGGAATGAAGACTAACAAGAATGCATTTACACTTCATGTATCTCAACCAAGCAAGAAAATTAGTTATATTTCTATCCTAATTGCGAATCCGTTCCCCGATGCCAGGGTTCAAGAACTTGCTCTATTTAATCCTATATGCAATCTCGATTTCCCCTTTCGAGTTCAACTCTAGATTCGTAGATAGTATTTCACTGTTAGCTATACAGCAAAATAATTAAGAACATAATTAAATAAACTACCCAATATTATAAAATCAAACTCGTCAATTTAAACTTCAAACATCAACATTCATGTAGCACCCATGACCCCAGAATAAGAAGGTTCTCAGCCACTCATAATCATACACTCATCAAAACTAATGTTTTCAAACATAAAGTCAATGAACACTAGATGAAGAATGGAAAATTGATCAAATCCGTGCTCCCGAGTGTTTCATACTTTTGTTCCTCTCTCAAAGTAGTGTCCTCCTTCCCAAAATAGGTTTAGGTTGGCTTTTATATGAGTTGGGGGCGTCTTGAGGTCGAAATAACCGAGTCCCAATCGAAATAGGACAACGTCATGTCACCAGCGCCCAGGGTAGCGTGGGCGCTAGCCCTGACACTAGGCTCTTTAACATTCTGTTTTTGTGCGGCACATATAGCACCCCACGCTGCCTGTTGGCGCTACAATATGCACTTTGATCTTTTCTTCCTATATTCGTTCCAATTCGCGCACCTTCATCGTAAATTGCATCTGAACGATTCCTACACATAGAAATACCCCAAATTAGCACAAGTCATTATAGTACACATTAGAAATCTATGATACATGAGCAAAATGCGAGGTAATATACACAAGAATATGCATATTTTAAGCCGAATATTAACACCCCACACTTAGACTCTTGAATGTCCTCGAGCAATAGAACTATATCAACACCCCAAAATGTACATCTCACTATGAAACTATGGTCGATAGGGGCAATCAAGCATCAACACACTAATTTCACATTCTTCCCATTTTTAAACAAGTCGATGTATATACAATGCAATTCAACCAACTCAAACAACTAGTCTGTCACCACCCAATCTCAAGAGCCGACTATTTACCATTAAGCATCCTCAACTCGCGCACTCACCAACAAAAGAAGTTTACAATATCACCAATCCGTCATGAGACCAAGTGCCCTTACCACAAGAAAAAGAGTGAATATAGAGGTAACACATACATTCAAATGTGCCATTGAACATAAATTAAGGACATCACACTATTGAATAAAATTTACTCACTCTCACAAAGAATTTCATGTGCATCCCGTGGTCGTACCTAAGCTTGCTCGTAGTGTACATCTCTACTAATCTAAGCTGGCAATATTTAGAATCAATTAGGACTTTAAGGTTGTAGTGTAGGATAAGTGATGGGTAGGGTACATTTAGGAATAGTGACTAACCCTCCTAAGCACTTTAATACACTATACTCACAATTCGAGCACATATTCTTCTCAACCAATTCACTCACCATAAATCATATACAACATAGCCATTTTTTTCAATTAAGCACTTCTATACTCCCACTAGCATGAATTAGTAATATTAGGAGGTGTGTGTTCCTATACATTAGTTGAACTACTATTTTTTTTCTTTTTCTCTTTTTTTTTTCTGCCCACACTTCAAACATTAAGGTTCATCGGCTAGTGGCTTTTTTCACAAAAAAAGCGCACCTTAAGGGCCCTTCCATGGTTCCACTTGAAAGTTACTTCCCAATATCTCACCTTACTTCTTTTAGCAACTAAGTGCCTTTGGAGGTAAAGGTTCAACAATCTCAAATTAAGAACAAAGTAGGGATACGACTTGTAATGTGGTTGCCAAAAAAAAGGTCTATAGGCTCAAAGAGGCTAGCAACAGGAAAATTTTATTTGTAAGTGACAAGCACATCTATGATCAAGCAAGAAACGCCTATGTCATCTCCTAGACTAGCACAACTTAATGGTTTCGCTTCGGTTAAAACACAAGGCAAGTTCTAGACTACATAGGATAACATAGAATATCACAAATCCTCACATACATATTGAACATGACTCAATCAAGACGGTTCTGTTCGACTTTCAAGTCATGCAAGCATATCTAGTTAAGATTTTTTAAGCAATAACGCACTATGTGGCATACAAGTCAAACACTGAGAACAAGGCATCATAGAGTAGGCTACTTAATTTACTTAGGCATTACAATTCAAACCAAATATTTCGGAAGACAGAGCGCATTCCATAGCTTAATGTGCCAGCACCAAACATGTCAGCAGGTACTCAGAATACCTCAGTTTTCTTCCTATCCTACTCCTAAAAAATTAAAACAAAACACCCAGTTCGAGCTACACCCTTGGAAAAGAACCGACGTCCAAATAAAAACCAAGGGATACGACCTAACTATCCTAACAAAAACGAATGAAATTTTTTTGATATTTTTAGTCGGACTTTAATCCCTCAAGAAAATTTTCCAACAGATCCATCGTCGGGAAAAGTCTGAGCTTTTTCAATATTTTTTTAATACAAACTAGTTATAATATGTGAGTTCTAAACTAAGATAAAACAAGTTAAAAAAAATAAAATAAAAAAGTAAAAATTTATACAATTGCAAGTCAGGAAGTATTTTCCCCACCTCACACTTAAAATGCATTGTCCCCGATGCATAACCAAATTCAAAACAACATAAGGTGGAAAGAAAGAACTCCCTGCTAGTCGGATTCCTCCTCAGAATGCCCACCAGCCGCAGCTCCGGGCTCATCATCATCCGCTTAGAGGGGCACCAAAGCTATGGGCCCCGTGACTTCATCATCAACTTCATCCTTATCATCAAATCCTTTGTATGTGTTCTCGTACTCGGATAGGTGAATGGGACTGCCTGGTGCAATTCCAAACATCTCCTTTGAAGAACTAGAGAGATCATTGCGTAGTTGCATACGCTCCTCATCCAACACCCCCAGCCTGCTCATTATCACATTAAGGGAGCTATATAGATACCTGTTGAAGTTTTCATCCCTCTCATTCCTCGCAGCCTGGCTTAGCTTTGATGTGGACTCCAGTAAGGATGTAATGTCTAGCAATACCTTTGGTCCTTCCACTACCTCATCGTAGCCAGGGTACTCTGGTACACCGCGGGATAGCATGTACTACAGCGAGAGGTTTCCAAAGAAGAACCTTTTGATCCTTTGCCCAAAGCGGGTGCGAGCCATCTCCCCTAGCATGATCTCACCCACATTTATGGGCTGCCCCGTCATCATAAAGAATATGCACACACTTGAGCTCGAGTGCATTCATTGTTATGCTCAACGGGAATCAATATAGCCTGCACGAAGTTTTGACATACCTTAGCCATCTTGTTGAAGTCGAAACATAGCATCTCAAGGTGGGCATCTCCCTTAGTCTGTGTCCACTTCGAATTAGAATCAGCGCCAAAAAGAGTGTAACATATTGTCTGGTAGCATGGGCCGTTGACGAACTTTTGTAGCCTCCGTAGATTAGGGCTATCTACTCCTAAAAATTCACACAAGGATCGACTATCCATTGGTATCTCCTTTCCTCGGACCCATGACTAGAACAAGTCTGTGTTCCAATTGGCATACAATTGTCGCACCATGCTCAGATTTGCAGGGCCCGGTCATTCTATGAGCTTATCCATCTTCATCTTTACCAACTGGGCAAGCACATCCAGGAAGTTATTTTTTAGATCTTTCACATGAATCCCATTTCGGAGACGTATCTCCCATATGGCACAAAATTATTATGCCATTGGATGGAATCTTCTCGAACTAGATCCAACCGAGGCCGTGGAACGAATGGTTGCCTCATCGACCCGCTAGCAACCTGCTTTCCCGTAGCTTGCCGAGAAGAACCTTCACCCTGCTTGCATTTTTTGTGAGGGGAAGCAGTAGTGGAGGAGTTTCCCACTCCTTTTTCTCTAGTGGCACTATCACGAGCCATAACAACCTACACACGATAACACAAATGTGAGAATGAATCAAGAAATTTGCCCAAGGTCATCGTGAGAGGCAAAGATGACCCCATACTTAAAACCGAAGGCTATATATAATCTACTCACAATAGTGGTTCAAACTGTACCAATGTTTCATCACAAGGCGATAGGTACTCGAGATTTTCCCATGCCACACAATTCAAGTAGTCGAACATTGCCATAACATAGCCGTAGTGCAAGCAAGCAATGCTAGAGTCTAAATAACTACGTATAGTACACCAACTACTTCTTACAATAGCTTACTACAAGATACATTACCCCCAAACACCCCACACTTTTCCCAACATCATATACAACTACACTCGGCTACTCAAAAATCACCGATGTTCAATTCACTCTTTTAGGCATTTTTGCAAACACATTATGGGCACCAATTTTGCTTCTATTTTTTTCAACAATGGTGGAACTCCCAAATTTAAATGAAGTAGAGGGAATTGTAGCATATACAACTTCACAACCAATATTTGCAACCAATTTTGTGCACATTAGGACCACCATAGAAATATAACATGTGAAAGAGACCTAGGGGATTGAGGGTCGTTTGAGAAGGAGAACTAGGTCTACACTATGAAATTGAAAAATACAAGAAAAGAGATAACAAGAAGAACATACCTTTGAGTCTTGAGATGAACGTGAGAAACAAAAATTGGAGAACTTGAGAGAGAATGAGAGAAAGCAGTAGGGGTTTGAGAGTTACGGTGAGAGAGAGAGAGATTGGGGTTTTGGGTTAAAGTTATTTTAATTTAGGTGGGGGAATGGTTTGGATAATTGGGTATGGGTTAGTATGTGGTATATATGGGTAGTTGGTTCGGGGTTTTTTTAAACTAAAGAATACAAAAAAAAATGAAAAAAAAATTAACTTACCTTACCCCCAGCCCAGCACGCCATGCTAGGCCTAGCGCTGGGGGCTGTGAACATACTAGAAACTGCGTCCCAGGCAGCTGGCACGCTGGCCTGGGCGCTAGTTCGCCAAAAATTGATTTTTTTCTGACTAAACATCCCCCAACCCGAACATTTAATACATACATTATACATACCCCACACTATTCCAGCTCATAATTCTATAACTACAAAGAAAACAAAAAAAACTAGTCTACTCTGACTAAAAAACAAAAACTAAGCTACGAAAGCATTAAAAATTGGGTTGCCTCCCAACAAGTGCCTGATTTAATATCGCGACACGGCTCAATATTTTTTTCAAGCATCGGCCAAGTTCACCGTGAACAACCGAAGTCAGAGAAGTCAAAAACCTAAAGTAGCGTAGTGCTAACAATTGATTAGTAGTAGAGAAGTAAAAGAACCTTAAAGAACAACCGTGGGACTTTGAAAACACTTCAGATGCACAGAGATTTGACCAAAAAACAATAAGAAGACCAAATCCTAATATGACAAGTGCTTGGAAATTGGTTAATCAGTAAAGAAATAAGGGAACCTTAAGGAAAATCAGTGATGAACTCAGAATCGTTCCAGATCTACAGAGATCCTTCTGCGACTGTTGGTGCAACGACGATCGCCTCTCAAGCCGCACTGATGTTCCTCCGGCCTAGAAACCGGGGAAATTTTCTGGAACCAACTTCAAAGGATGGCAGCAAAGGGTGTTCTTCTGGCTTACCACACTTGGTATGCAGAAATTCACTAGTGAGGAGTCTCCAGTGCCTGCTGCGGACATGCCGGACAATGAAAAGTTCATGGTTGTTGAGGCGTGGAAACAGGCAGATTTTCTTTGCAAAGGCTATATCTTAAGTGCTTTAGAAGATGACTTGTACAATGTGTACAGTGCAATGAATACTTCGAAAGAATTATGGGACGCACTTGAGAAGAAGTACAAGACAGAAGATGCATGCTTGAAGAAGTTCGTGGTTGCCAAGTTTCTGGACTATAAAATGATAGACAACAAAACTGTGGGAACCCAAGTTCAGGAGCTTCAACTTATTTTTCACGACCTTATTGCTGAAGGTATGGTCGTGAATGAAGCATTTCTAGTAGCTGCTATGATTGAAAAATTGCCTCCTTCGTGGAGAGATTTCAAGAACTATCTGAAGCACAAGTGCAAAGAAATGAAGTTGGAAGATCTTGTGATACGTCTAATGATCGAGGAAGACAACAAAACAGCCGAGAAAAAGTCTCGTGGAAATTCAACGATCATGGGATCTAATATCGTTGAGGAGACTGCTCCAAAAAGTAAGAAGAGGAAGAGGTCTTCTGGACAAACTAAGGAGCAGAACAAAAAGAAATTCAAGGGCAGCTGCTACAATTGTGGAAAAGTTGGTCACAAGAGCCCTGATTGTCGTCTCCCGAAAAAGGATAATAAGAAAGGACAAACCAACATAGTGGAGAAGAATAATGACATTGATGATCTTTGCGCAATGCTTTCGGAATGCAACCTAGTTGGAAATCCGAAGGAGTGGTGGATTGACTCTGGAGCCACTCGACATGTTTGTGCAATCAAAGAAGCATTTGCGACTTACTCTACTGCTGGTCCCGAAGAAGAAATTTCCATGGGAAATAATACAACAGCCAAGATTGAAGGTTATGGGAAGATATTCCTGAAGATGACTTCCGGCAAGGTGTTAACGCTCAACAACGTTCTTCATGTTCCTACTATTTGGAAGAATTTAGTTTCTACTTCTTTACTTGTAAAGAATGGATTCAAATGTGTATTTGTTTCTAATGAAGTTGTTGTAAGCAAGAACGAAATGTATGTTGGAAAAGGCTACCTCACGGAGGGCCTTTTCAAACTCAATGTAATGGTTGTTGACAGTATGAATAAAATTTCAGCTTCTTCTTATTTATTGGAGTCAAATGATTTATGGCATATTCGTTTAGGACATGTCAATTATAAAACCTTGCGGAAGTTAATTAATTTAGAAGTATTGCCCAAATTCGAGTGTAATAAATCGAATGTCAAATATGTGTTGAATCTAAGTTTGTAAAACATCCTTATAAGTCTGTTGAAAGGAATTCAAATCCTTTAGACTTAATTCGTACTGACATTTGCGATATGAAGTCGACACCATCTCGAGGTGGAAAAAAGTATTTTATTACTTTTATTGACGATTGCACTAGATATTGTTATGTTTATTTGCTTAATAATAAGGATGAAGCAATTGAAGCATTTAAGCAATACAGGAATGAGGTAGAAAATCAACTGAATAAAAAGATCAAAATGATTAGAAGTGATAGAGGTGGAGAATATGAATCTCCGTTTGCAGAAATATGTTCGGAATATGGAATTATCCATCAAACTAATGCACCTTACACACCTCAATCCAACGGAATTGCGGAAAGGAAAAATCGGACATTAAAAGAAATGATGACATGACAAAAATGCCCTCCAGGCCAACGCCCCGGAATCGAATAATTTTCACATTTTTAGAACCCTCGTACTCTCACGAGTCTAACCATATAAAAATCTCCCAAATCGGAGGTCAATTGCCCACTCAAAACTCAATATTAGGTTCTATGAAGTTTCTTCCAATTTTTTATCCTAAATTCGAATTCCAATGGTGTATTTAATTATAAAATGATGAAATATAACAAGAAGGGACCAAAGAAACGTTACCCAGTGATCTTCACTTCAAATCCCACTCAGAATCGCCCTAAACCGAGCTCTCAATTGATTTTTGCAACTTATGAACTCAAACCCTCGACATCTCTATTTCTGTCCAGGGGTTTCCGCTTTCTGCGGACAAGGGACCGCTTCTGCGGTCCCGCTTCTGCGGACCACGAGCCGCTTCAGCGGTTCTTCATTAAAGTCAAGATTTCCGCTTCTGCGGCCCTTCACCGCACCTGCGCTTGCCGATATATGCGGATCATTACCGTTTCTGCGGTTTCAAAACAATTCCAAGGACCGCATCTGCGACTACCATCTCGCAGGTGCGTAACCGCTTCTGCGGTTAAACTTCCGCACCTGCAAAAACTGTAGAAGCACTCGAATTTCGCTCCTGTGGTGGTCTAGCCGCTTCTGCGGCTCGCTTCTCTGCGCTTCCCTAGCCGCAGAAGCGGAAATACCAGATGACAGAACCTTCAGCAATTCATTCAACTTCAAAATTTTCCATCAACCACCCGAAATCATCCCGAGGCCCCGGGACCTCAACCAAAAGCACCAATACACCCTAATACCGTTATTCGAACTTGTACCAATCCTTAAAACACCTATAAAACAACACCGGAAGTCCGATTAAATTCAAAGATTCAAGCCTAAGAACTTCAAATTCCACAAAACAACACTTTCGATCAAAACCTAACCAAACCTCGCCCGAATGACCTAAATTTGCACACACACCCCAAATGACATGACGGAGCTACTGCAACTTCGAAATTCCAATCCGACCATCAAAAACTCACTATCGGGACCGGAAACTTCAAAATTCAAACTTCGGCATTTCAAGCCTAAATGAGCTACGAGCCTCCAAAATACATATCGAACATGCTTCCAACCTCCGAATCACCTTAACGGAGTACGGAACCATCGGATTTCCCATTCCAGAGGTCGTCTTAACTGTTCCGATTACGTGACCATTTTTCAAATCTTAAGCTTCTCATTTAGGGACTGAAGTTGTCCAAAACACTCCGATCCAACACCGGAACGTCCCGGCAACCAAAAATAGCAAGAAATTGGAACTTAGGGGAAGCAGTTAATGGGGATCGGGGGCGTAATTTCCCAAAAATGAACGCGGCCGGGTCGTTACATCTCCTACCTCTCACTCCTTAATCATTCTGTTCGTCACGAACGAGCATAGAGCAAACATACATGAAGTAATGAAAAGATGAGGGTACTGGCTGCGGATATCCTGCTCGGTCTCCCAATTCGCCTCTCGGCCGCTGACCCCGCCACTGAAAGCTATTTCTTGAACCTCAACTTTCTGATCTCCTTCCAAAATAAGCCACATAGGCCTCCTCACATAGGATAAGATCCCTTGTCCAGCGTGGACTGAACTGAAATCCAACACGTGCGACGGATCACCGTGATCACCCTCGGAGCATCGAAACATGAAAATCCGGATGAACTCCAGGCCAAACTGGGTAGGGTAAGGCAAGCTCATAGGCAACCTCCCACTCGCCTCAAAGATCTCAAAAGGGCCAATAAACCTTGGACTCAACTTTTTTTCTTTTCTTCCCAAACCGCATGACGCCCTTCATAGCGAGACCCGAAGCAAAACCCGCTCACCAACCATATTAATGAAACATACAAACCTTCTTTGTCCGCGTAACTCTTCTGTCTAAGACTGGGCTGTACCGGAGTCTGTCCTGAAATCACTTGACTTCTCCAATAACATCTGAACCATCTCTGTACCCAATGCCTGTGCCTCACCCGGCTCGAACCAACCCACGGGATCTACAACCTCCTGCATATAGAGCCTCATTGCAGGGTGCATCCGAATGCTGGACTGATAAACTATTGTTTATAAGAAATCCGCAATGGAGGAAATGATCCCAAGACCCTCCAAACTCATCACGCATGCACGGAGCATGTCCTCAGAATCTGAATAGTGCGCTCGGCTTCTCCGTCTGGGGTGAAATGATGTGTTCAACTCCACCCGAGTGCCTAACTACCTGCCTGCAAGCAGCTCTCCAGAACGCGTGTAAACTGCCAGTACCTCTGTCAAAATGATAGAAACTGGAATACCATGCAAAGGGACGATCTCCCTGCATATATAATCTTCCGCCAGACGCTCCGATGAATAAGAGTACACACAGGAAATGAAATGAGCGGACTTGTCAGCCGGTCCACATAACCCAAATGGAATCAAACTTCTTCAAGGTCCGTGGAGGTCCAGATACAAAATCCATTGGTGAGGCGGCTCCCATTTCCACTCTGGGAATCTCCTATCTGCTGGAGCACCCCACCCGGAGAGCGCTCGGTGTACATACTTCACCTGCTGGCAGTTTGAGGTCTAGACACCATAACCAAACTAATATCCTTCTTCATCCAGCCTCACCAGTGTGGCTTCCTCAGGTCTGATACAAGCTTTCGGCGCACCCCGTTTTTTTTTTTATATTTTGGATGGAAAGTACCGCGAACTATCAAGGGCCTCTGCTGAACATCTCTCGAAGGGCCATCCAACATTGGGCACACAAATTCGGCCCTAACATCCTCATACTCCATCCATCTCCAATGGTCACATCCCTGGCATCACCACGCTGAACCTTGTCCGAAGGACAAGCAGATGAGGGTAATCATTGCGCGAGGCCCCGATACGGTCAAATAGGGAAGACTGGGAAAACCACATCAGGTTAGAACCGACTGGTACACGAAAGAATCCAATCTCACAAACTGGCTTGGCTAAGGCTGAACATCCATTGCATAGGCCTCTCTGAAACTGGTAAATATCTGCAAACTCCCCAAACTCTCCGCACCCGGCGATCAAGGCATTCCGCCACACATTGGCTTGCCCGGGTTGATATAGACATAGTGATGTCATAATCCTTTCAGCAGCTCTAACCACCTCTCTGACCGGCATATTGAGATCCTTTTGCTTGAGCAAGTGCTGCAAACTCTCGATGATTCGTTAGATAAGTCTTCACAAAGGCACACCATACAGGTAAATGACGCCAGATTTCAAGGCATGAACAATGGCAGCTAACTCAAGGTCGTGGACAGGTAATTCTTTTCATGTTCTTTCAACTGTCTGGACGCGTAGGCAATTCACCCTAACTCGTCCTGCATCACACCTGTCTCCAAGGCCAACTCTCGAGGCGTCACAATAGAAAGCTATAAGACCCCGAACGCGGTAGGAAACATCAAAGTAGGGGTTTGTAGTCAAAGTTGTCTTGACTTCTTGAAAGCTACCCCAAACACTCCTCTGTCCACTGGAAATGGGAACCCTTCTGGGTCAATCTAGTCATAGGGGCACGATCGATGAAAATCCTCCACAAATACGATGGTAGTAACCGTCAATCAAGGAAACTGCGAATCTCTGTAAGCTTGAGGACGGTTCTGGGCAACCTTGCACGGCCTCTTTACCTTCCTCGGATCCAACCCGATAACCCTCACTAGAAATCACACATGCGCTAAGAATGCCAACAGAACTCAGCCAAAACTCACATTTTGGAATTTGCATATAACTTTTTTCTCCCCTCAAGGTCTGTAGCACGGTCCTCAGATGCTGCTCATGATCTTCCCGACTCCGGGAATACACCAGAAATCATCATCAATAAAAACAATCACGAACAGTCAAGATATGGGCCTGAATACGTTGTGATCCAGTGCATTAAAAGCTGCAGGGGCAGTTGGTCAGCCCAAAATGACATAACAAGGAACTGTAATGGCCGTTATGAGTTCCTGAAGGCAAGATCTTCGGGATATCAGGCTCCCGATCTTCAAACTGATGGTACACCTGAGTGCAAGTCAATCTTAGTGAAAACACTGTTGCGCCTGAAGCTGGTCAAAACCAGATGCATCTATACGAGGCAAAAGGATAACTGTTCCTTCACTGTAGCATTGTTTCAACTAGCGTTAGTCAATACACATTGCGCATAAGAACCAATCCTTTTTCTTCACAAACAAAACAGGGGCACCCACGGTGAAACACTGGGTCGAAATAAAACCCTTAAGCAATCAAATTCGTCTTAATTTTTTTTTATTTTATTTTTTTTTATTTTTAATTTTTATTTTTCCTGCAACTGATCCTTCAACTCCTTCAAACTCAGGAGGAGCCATACGATACGGAGGAATGGAAATGGCTGAGTTTGCCCGGCAACAGATCAATGCCAAAATCAATGTCTCTATCAGGCGGCATGCTCGGAAGATCAGCTGGAAATACATCGGGGTAATCCCGTACCAGTGGAACAGAATCAACAGAAGGGGGTTTATCAACACTAACATCTCTCACAATAAGCCAAATACGCGGCACACCCCTTCTCAAAACCATGCCGCTGAGCCTTTTAAGAAAAGAGATAACTCTACTGGGCATGTGATCTAAAGTAACCACTGCACTCAAACACGCGGAATACCTGGCTAGCCAGCGTCAGGTCTTGGCCGTGACAATCAAGATAGGCAAAGTGGGGCGACAACCAGTCCATGCCCAGCAGAATAATGTCAAATCCACACCATACGAGTAATAATAGTCTGTCTGGTCTCAAAACCACGAATAGTAACCAACATGACCGATAAAATTCAATCCACAACAGAGAATCTCCCACAAGAGTAGAAACATAAACGGGGGCACTCAAGAATCCCGAGCACACACCAAACGCGGAGCAAAGTACGAAGACACAATAAGAGTAAGTAGAGCGAATCGAATAGAACGCGATTGCCTCTCTGTGACAAAACCCAGTATAATACTGTTGATGACGGAAGTCGGAGGCAACAGGCCTCAGTGCGGGCAGGAATACAATTAATATCTGGCAGGCCCCTCTCTCGGAAGGGCGAAACTCTATCTCGCCCTAACCTCCGGCCCCTTGGCTGGCTGGGCAGGTGGGTGTAGGCAGCGGGAGCTGTATGACTATAGCCTAAGAACCCTGGGAGCACAGCTGTTGGCTGAGAAGTCTCTGATGGGGGCGCCGCTCCTCCACCAGTCTGGGGCAATCCCCTCACAAGTGACGCTTATCACCAACACTCGTCAACAAGCTCTGGGAGGAACGCGGTGGCTGTGGACTGGCTTGGGACTAGGCCTGCTGGACTGACCGTCTGCAACACCCGCGCAGGAGGCGCGCTAGAACTGGAGGTGCATAGTAAGGCTTCCTTAAGGTGGGGAAAAGGGGGTGGAGCTGGAGTACTGCCGGCTGTACTTGAAAGAGGCTGATATGTACAGGGCGAACCCGAATAACCTCTGCCCATATCGACCTGCTGATGGGGTACGGCACCGGTTAGTGACCCGACTCCCTCGAGAACGCTCTTGGCCTGCTCTCCCTCGCTCCCTGCGGAGCATTTCACCCTCATCCTCCTAGCAATGCTCACTACCTGCGATAAGGAATGTCTATCTCCAAATGCTCGGAGCGCATGCTAGATCTGATGGGTGGAATAAGGAAACCCTCAATGAACTGCGAACTCTCTCCCGAACTGATAGCAACCAAAGCCGGTTGCGTGCCTGGCACTGGTTGTACGGATGGCATACTTCTGAAACTTGTCATAGCACCTGGCGCAAGTGCTCAAACTCTGCGCGCCATGAATCTCTGAGGCTCTGTGGGAACAAACTCTCTCATAAACATGTCTCCGAGAACTGGGTCCAGCAGTGAAGGAGCCTCGATTGGACTTCTATCATAAGTGCGCCACCATCATAGGCAGCTCCCGAAGCCTGAAAAGCAGTGAAAGAACAGCCCGCTGGACTCCTATGCCCATAGTGCTGGAGAGATACGATACACTCCTCTAGAAATTCCAAGGCAATCGTCTGATGCTAATCCACTGAACACTGGAGGAGTCATACTTCTTGAACCTCTCAAGCTTGCGCTGGCTTCGTCCTCTGAAGCAGCTGACCCATCCTCGGGCTGAACTGTGTGCTGCACGGCGGTGCCCGGAATAATCTCGGGAAGCCTGCTCAACCTGCACTCGCTGCTTAGGGTGCGGACGGTAGAATCTGTGCTCGCTCCCCCGGCCTGCCGATGTGGCTTGCATCAAGGGGAAGCAACCCCGCCTTGAGCCAAGGTGGTGTACATGCTCATGAGAACTGAGCCAAAAGTCACCTGGAGCGCTGGAAATGTAGATAGTGGCAGTAGTAGGTGTGGCCATGGTGCCTAGGCTCCAGGCATGGATTCTGCTGGTGGTACTCGGGGCAGCTCGCGCAGGTGCTGCTGGCTGAACACGTGCGCGTCCATCGACCTTCCCCCGGCCCGGCCTCTGACGCTGCAGTAGGGGCGCGGTTCTTGATCATCTCGGTGGCACGTGTCCTCACCATCTGTGAGAGATAGAAGTCAGAAGTTTGAATTGATGTCAAAATATTCGCACGGACAAGGAATTCAAATGGAAAACGAAGATTCCTAAACAGTTAATAGCCCCTCGTAGATAAGTACAGACGTATTCCGTACGATTAGCGAGACTCTAATAAACGCCTGTTGTTCCGTGACTCCTATGAACCTAGATCTCTTGATACCAACTTGTCACGACCCCTAGTTCCCCCTCCATGAACATGTTTCGTGGATGGCACCTAGTTCCTACAACTAGGTAAGCCTAACAGTGCGCGAATATCAAATTAACATTTGCGGAATAATAATTTTAAAACTAACATACGAAAATAACAACTGTATATAGGCCACTCAGCCTATACAACTCAAAATATGCGGAAGTCTTACAACTAAATCATCTCT
>NC_031990.1:12266528-12273395 GCF_001879085.1 Nicotiana attenuata
ACCGAGCTCTCAATTGATTTTTGCAACTTATGAACTCAAACCCTCGACATCTCTATTTCTGTCCAGGGGTTTCCGCTTCTGCGGACAAGGGACCGCTTCTGCGGTCCCGCTTCTGCGGACCACGAGCCGCTTCAGCGGTTCTTCATTAAAGTCAAGATTTCCGCTTCTGCGGCCCTTCACCGCACCTGCGCTTGCCGATTATGCGGATTCATTACCGTTTCTGCGGTTTCAAACACAATTCCAAGGACCGCATCTGCGACTACCATCTCGCAGGTGCGTAACCGCTTCTGCGGTTAAACTTCCGCACCTGCAAAAACTGTAGAAGCACTCGAATTTCGCTCCTGTGGTGGTCTAGCCGCTTCTGCGGCTCCGCTTCTGCGCTTCCCTAGCCGCAGAAGCGGAAATACCAGATGACAGAACCTTCAGCAATTCATTCAACTTCAAAATTTTCCATCAACCACCCGAAATCATCCCGAGGCCCCCGGGACCTCAACCAAAAGCACCAATACCACCTAATACCTTATTCGAACTTGTACCAATCCTTAAAACACCTAAAACAACACCGGAAGTCCGATTAAATCAAAGATTCAAGCCTAAGAACTTCAAATTCCAACAAAACACACTTTCGATCAAAAACCTAACCAAACCTCGCCCGAATGACCTGAAATTTTGCACACACACCCCAAATGACATGACGGAGCTACTGCAACTTCCGAAATTCCAATCCGACCATCAAAAACTCACTATCGGACCGGAAACTTCAAAATTCAAACTTCGGCATTTCAAGCCTAAATGAGCTACGAGCCTCCAAAATACATTCCGAACATGCTCCCAACCCCGAAATCACCTAACGGAGCTAACGGAACCATCGGATTCCCATTCCGAGGTCGTCTTCACACTGTTCCGATTACGGACCATTTTTCAACTCTTAAGCTCTCATTTAGGGACTAAGTGTCCCAAAACACTCCGAATCCCAACACCGAACGTCCCGGCAAACCAAAATAGCAGAAATGAACTTAGGGGAAGCAGTTAATGGGGGATCGGGGCGTAATTTCCAAAAATGACCGGCCGGGTCGTTACATCCTCCTACACTTAATCATTCGTTCGTCCACGAACGAGCATAGAGAACATACCTGAAGTAATGAAAAGATGAGGGTACTGGCTGCGGATATCCTGCTCGGTCTCCCAAGTCGCCTCCTCGGCCGGCTGACCCCCGCCACTGAAGCTATGTTCTTTGACCTCAACTTTCTGATCTACCTGTCCAAAATAGCCACTAGCTCCTCAACATAGGATAGATCCTTGTCCAGCTGGACTGAACTGAAATCCAACACGTGCGACGGATCACCGTGATACCTCCGGAGCATCGAAACATGAAATACCGGATGAACTCCAGCCAAACTGGGAGGTAAGGCAAGCTCATAGGCAACCTCCCCAACTCGCCTCAAGATCTCAAAAGGGCCAATAAACCTTGGACTCAACTTTTCTTTCTTCCCAAACCGCATGACGCCCTTCATAGGCGAGACCCGAAGCAAAACCCGCTCACCAACCATATATGAAACATCACAAACCTTCTTGTCCGCGTAACTCTTCTGTCTAGACTGGGCTGTACGGAGTCTGTCCTGAATCACCTTGACCTTCTCCAATACATCCTGAACCATCTCTGTACCCAATAGCCTGGCCTCACCCGGCTCGAACCAACCCACCGGAGATCTACACCTCCTGCCATATAAAGCCTCATGCGGTGCCATCCGAATGCTGGACTGATAACTATTGTTATAAGCAAACTCCGCCAATGGCAGGAAATGATCCCAAGACCCTCCAAACTCAATCACGCATGCACGGAGCATGTCCTCAAGAATCTGAATAGTGCGCTCGGGCTGTCCGTCCGTCTGGGGGTGAAATGATGTGTTCAACTCCACCCGAGTGCCTAACTCCTGCTGCACAGCTCTCCAGAACCGCGATGTAAACTGAGTACCTCTGTCCAAAATGATAGAAACTGGAATACCATGCAAACGGACGATCTCCCTGATATAAATCTCCGCCAACCGCTCCGATGAATAAGAGGTACACACAGGAATGAAATGAGCGGACTTGGTCAGCCGGTCCACAATAACCCAAATGGAATCAAACTTCTTCAAGGTCCGTGGAAGTCCAGATACAAAATCCATGGTGATGCGCTCCCATTTCCACTCTGGAATCTCTATCTGCTGGAGCAACCCACCCGGGCGCTGGTGCTCATACTTCACCTGCTGGCAGTTGAGGCATCTAGACACATAACCAACTATATCCTTCTTCATCCGCCTCCACCAGTAGTGCTTCCTCAGGTCCTGATACAGCTTCGCGGCACCCGGATGGATGGAATACCGCGAACTATGGGCCTCTGCTAGAATCATCTCTCGAAGGCCATCAACATTGGGCACACAAATTCGGCCCTACATCCTCAATACTCCATCATCTCCAATGGTCACATCCCTGGCATCACCACGCTGAACCTTGTCCCGAAGGACAAGCAGATGAGGGTAATCATACTGCCGCGCCCCGATACGGTCAAATAGGGAAGACTGGGAAACCACACAGGTTAGAACCCGACTGGGCTCCGAAAGATCCAATCTCACAAACTGGCTGGCTAAGGCCTGAACATCCATTGCATAGGCCTCTCTGAAACTGGTAAATATGCCAAACTCCCCAAACTCTCCGCCCGGCGACTCAAGGCATCCGCCACCACATTGGCCTTGCCCGGGTGATATAGGATAGTGATGTCATAATCCTTCAGCAGCTCTAACCACCTCCTCTGACGCATATTGAGATCCTTTTGCTTGAGCAAGTGCTGCAAACTCCGATGATCAGTATAGATAGATCTCACAAGGCACACCATACAGGTAATGACGCCAGATCTTCAAGGCATGAACAATGGCAGCTAACTCAAGGTCGTGGACAGGGTAATTCTTTTCATGTATCTTCAACTGTCTGGACGCGTAGGCAATCACCCTACCGTCCTGCATCAACACTGCTCCAAGGCCAACTCTCGAGGCGTCACAATAGACAGCATAAGACCCCGAACCGGTAGGAAACATCAAAGTAGGGGTTGTAGTCAAAGTTGTCTTGAGCTTCTGAAAGCTCACCCCACACTCCTCTGTCCACTGAAATGGGGCACCCTTCTGGGTCAATCTAGTCATAGGGGCAGCAATCGATGAAAATCCCTCCACAAAACGATGGTAGTAACCCGTCAATCCAAGGAAACTGCGAATCTCTGTAGCTGAGGACGGTCTGGGCCAACTCTGCACGGCCTCTACCTTCCTCGGATCCACCCGAATACCCTCACTAGAAATCACATGGCCTAAGAATGCCACAGAACTCAGCCAAAACTCACATTTTGAGAACTTTGCATATAACTTTTTCTCCCTCAAGGTCTGTAGCACGGTCCTCAGATGCTGCTCATGATCTTCCCGACTCCGGGAATACACCAGAATATCATCAATAAAAACAATCACGAACGAGTCAAGATATGGCCTGAATACGTTGTGCATCAAGTGCATAAAAGCTGCAGGGGCATTGGTCAGCCCAAATGACATAACAAGGAACTCGTAATGGCCGTATCGAGTCCTGAAGGCAGTCTTCGGGATATCAGGCTCCCGAATCTTCAACTGATGGTACCCTGAGTGCAAGTCAATCTTAGAAAACACCTGTGCGCCCTGAAGCTGGTCAAACAGATCATCTATACGAGGCAAAGGATAACGGTTCTTCACTGTAGCATTGTTCAACTAGCGGTAGTCAATACACATGCGCATAGAACCATCCTTTTTCTTCACAAAACAAAACAGGGGCACCCCACGGTGAAACACTGGGTCGAATAAAACCCTTACCAAGCAATTCCTGCAACTGATCCTTCAACTCCTTCAACTCAGGAGGAGCCATACGATACGGAGGAATGGAAATGGGCTGAGTGCCCGGCAACAGATCAATGCCAAAATCAATGTCTCTATCAGGCGGCATGCTCGGAAGATCAGCTGGAAATACATCGGGGTAATCCCGTACCAGTGGAACAGAATCAACAGAAGGGGTATCAACACTAACATCTCTCACATAAGCCAAATACGCGGCACACCCCTTCTCAACCATGCGCTGAGCTTTAAGAAAAGAGATAACTCTACTGGGAGTGTGATCTAAAGTACCACTCCACTCAATACGCGGAACACCTGGCATATCCAGCATCACGGTCTTGGCGTGACAATCAAGAATAGCAAAGTGGGGCGACAACCAGTCCATGCCCAGAATAATGTCAAAATCCACCATACCGAGTAATAATAAGTCTGCTCTGGTCTCAAAACCACGAATAGTAACCAAACATGACCGATAAACACGGTCCACAACAAGAGGATCTCCCACAGGAGTAGAAACATAAACGGGGGCACTCAAAGAATCCCGAGGCACACCCAAATGCGGAGCAAAGTAAGAAGACACATAAGAGTAAGTAGAGCACGGATCGAATAGAACCGATGCCTCTCTGTGACAAACCAATATAATACCTGTAATGACGGAGTCGGAGGCAACGACCTCAGTGAGAGCAGGAATACAATAATATCTGGCCCGACCCCTCTCCCGAGGGCGACCTCTATCTCCCCGACCTCCGCCCCTAGCTGGCTGGGCAGGTGGGGTAGCAGCTGGAGCTGTGACCATGGCCTGAGAACCCTGAGGAGCACGCTGTGGCTGAGAAGTCTGTGGGGGCGCGCTCCTCCCAAGTCTGGGGCAATCCCTCACCAAGTGACGTGTATCACCACACTCGTAACAAGCTCTGGGAGGACACGGTGGCTGTGACTGGCTGGGACTAGGCCTGCTGGACTGACCTCTGGAAACACCCCGCGCAGGAGGCGCGCTAGAAACTGGAGGTGCATAGTAAGGCTCCTAAGGTGGAGGTGGAGCTGGAGTACTGCCGGCTGCTGGAAGAGCTGAATGTACAGGGCGACCCGAATAACCTCTGCCATAACGACCCGCTGATGGGGTACGGGCACCAGAGTAGTGACCCGACTCTCGAGACCTCTTGGCCTGCCTCTCCCCTCGCTCCCTGGCGAGCATACCCTCAATCCTCCTAGCAATGCTCACTACCTGCTGATAAGGAATGTCTATCTCCAACTCTCGAGCCATGCTAGATCTGATGGGTGGAATAAGACCCTCAATGAACCTGCGAACTCTCTCCCGAACTGTAGCAACCAAAGCCGGTGCGTGCCTGGCCAACCTGGTGTAACGGATGGCATACTCTGAAACTGTCATAGCACCCTGGCGCAAGTGCTCAAACTCTGCGCGCCATGAATCTCTGAGGCTCTGGGGAACAAACTCTCTCATAAACATGTCCGAGAACTGGGTCCAAGTCAGTGAAGCAGCCTCGACTGGACTGTCTATCTCATAAGTGCGCCACCAATCATAGGCAGCTCCCCGAAGCTGAAAAGCAGTGAAAGAAACCCCGCTGGACTCCACTATGCCCATAGTGCGAAGAATACGATGACACTCCTCTAGAAATCCCAAGGCATCGTCTGATGCTAATCCACTGAACACTGGGGGATCATACTTCTTGAACCTCTCAAGCTTGCGCTGCTCGTCCTCTGAAGCAGCTGACCCATCCTCGGGCTGAACTGGTGCTGCAGGCGGTGCCGGAATAATCTCGGGAGCCTGCTCAACCTGCACTCGCTGCTTAGGAGTGCGGACGGTAGGAATCTGTGCTCCTCCCCCGGCCTGCGATGTGGCTGCATCAAGGGGAAGCAACCCCGCCTGAGCCAAGGTGGTGTACATGCTCATGAACTGAGCCAAAGTCACCTGGAGCGCTGGAGTAGTAGTGGCAGTAGTAGGTGTGCCAGGTGCCTAGGCTCCGGCTGGATCTGCTGGTGGTACCTCGGCGGCAGCTCGCGCAGGTGCTCTGGCTGAACCACGTGCGCGTCCTCGACCTCTCCCCCGGCCCCGGCCTCTGACGGCTGCAGTAGGGGGCGCGGGTTCTTGATCATCTCGAGTGGCACGTGTCCTCACCATCTGTGAGAGAATAGAAGTCAGAAGTTTAGAATTGATGTCAAAATATCGCACGACAAGGAATTCAAATGAAACGAAGATTTTTCCTAAACAGTTACATAGCCCCTCGTAGATAAGTACAGACGTATCCGTACCGATTAGCGAGACTCTAATAAACCGGCCTGTGTTCCGTGACTCCTATGAACCTAGAGCTCTGATACCAACTTGTCACGACCCTAGTTCACCCTCCATGAACATGTCGTGATGGCACCTAGTTCCTACAACTAGGTAAGCCTAACAGTGCGGAATATCAAATTAACATTTGCGGAATAATAAATTAAAACTGAACATACGGAAATAACAACTGTATATAAGGCCACTCAGCCTATACAACTCAAAATATGCGGAAGTCTACAACTAAATCCCAAAACCCGGAAACTCACAGGAAACACAGGCTAATAGAATGTAGTAAACTGCTCTACACCAGAATGTCTAAACAACATGAAAGGAAAGAAAAGGAACTATCTGCTAAAGCCGGAATAGAGTAGAGACTCCTGGTCTGCGAACGTAGCAAATATACCTCAAGTCTCAGCTAGGACTCTCCACCGCGAGGATGATACGTCTGGGAGGAAGTACCTGGATCTGCACATGAAAAACATACGCAGGAAGGGCATGAGTACACCACAGCGGTACTCAGTAAGTGTCAAGCCTAACCTCGGTTGGGTAGTGACGAGGAAGGTCAGGGCCCTACTGAGTTAACATAATAAATAATGAAATAACAGAAATAGTTGAAATAAAGTCTACAGCGAGAATCTAAACCAGGTAAATAAGGAAGAACAGTAAATAGAAAGCAAAGGTAACAATAACACGGAA
>NC_031990.1:12273415-12278437 GCF_001879085.1 Nicotiana attenuata
TCCAATTTTTTATCCTAAATTCGAATTCCAATGGTGTATTTAACTATAAAATGATGAAATATAACAAGAAGGGACCAAAGAAACGTTACCCAGTGATCTTCACTTCAAATCCCACTCAGAATCGCCCTAAACCGAGCTCTCAATTAATTTTTGCAACTTATGAACTCAAACCCTCGACATCTCTATTTCTGTCCAGGGGTTTCCGCTTCTGCGGACAAGGGACCGCTTCTGCGATCCCGCTTCTGCGGACCACGAGCCGCTTCAGCGGTTCTTCATTAAAGTCAAGATTTCCGCTTCTGCGGCCCTTCACCGCACCTGCGGTTGCCGCTTATGCGGATTCATTACCGTTTCTGCGGTTTCAAACACAATTCCAAGGACCGCACTTCTGACGACTACCATCTCGCAGGTGCGTAACCGCTTCTGCGGTTAAACTTCTGCACCTGCGGAAACTGTAGAAGCACTCGAATTTCGCTCCTGTGGTGGTCTAGCCGCTTCTACGCTTCCCAAGCCGCAGAAGCGGAAATACCAGATGACAGAACCTTCAGCAATTCATTCAACTTCAAAATTTTCCGTCAACCACCCGAAATCATCCCGAGGCCCCCGGGACCTCAACCAAAAGCACCAATACCACCTAATACCTTATTCGAACTTGTACCAATCGTTAAAACACCTAAAACAACACCGGAAGTCCGATTAAATCAAAGATCCAAGCCTAAGAACTTCAAATTCCAACAAAAAACACTTTCGATCAAAAACCTAACCAAACCTCGCCCGAATGACCTGAAATTTTGCACACACACCCCAAATGACATGGCGGAGCCACTGCAACTTCCGGAATTCCAATCCGACCCTCGGATCAAAAACTCACTATCGGACCGGAAACTTCAAAAATTCAAACTTCGGCATTTCAAGCCTAAATGAGCTACGAGCCTCCAAAATACATTCCGAACACGCTCCCAACCCCGAAATCACCTAACGGAGCTAACAGAACCATTGGATTTCCATTCCAAGGTCGTCTTCACACTGTTCCGATTACGGACCATTTTTCAACTCTTAAGCTGCCATTTAGGGACTAAGTGTCCCAAAACACTCCGAATCCCAACACCGAACGTCCCGGCAAACCAAAATAGCAGAAATGAACTTAGGGGAAGCAGTTAATGGGGGATCGGGGCGTAATTTCCAAAAACGACCGGCCGGGTCGTTACAGATAACCATACATGGGAATTGGTTTATCTTCCTCCAGGAAATAAACCTTTAGGTTCGAAATGGATCTTTAAACGGAAAATTAAAGCTGATGGCACTATTGACAAATATAAGGCAAGACATGTTGTCAAAGGTTATAGACAAAAGGAAGGCCTTGATTACTTTGACACATACTCGCTAGTAACAAGGATAACATCTATTAGGGTGTTAGTGGCACTAGCGGCCGTGTATGGTCTTGAAATCCATCAAATGGATGTTAAAACAGCTTTCCTAAATGGAGAATTGGAGGATGAGATTTACATGAACAACCTGAGGGTTTTGTGGTTCCTGGTAAAGAAAAGGAAGTGTGCAAACTTGTTAAGTCGCTTTCTGGACTAAAACAAGCACCCAAATAATGGCATGCAAAGTTTGACCAAATTTGTTTACATTAAAAACACTCCAGGTCATGAAGTCATTGTTTGTTTATATGTTGATGACATGTTGATAATGAGCAATAGTATGGCAGATATAAATGCAATAAAACGCATGTTGGCTAGCAAATTTGACATGAAAGACTTAGGAGTTGCTGATGTGATCTTAGGAATCAGAATTCACAAGACTCCACAAGGTCTAGCATTATCACAGTCTCACTACATTTAAAAGGTACTTGACAAGTTAAAGTATTTGGATTTCAAAATTGCCAAGACTCTAATTGACGTGAGTTATGCACTTCAAAAGAATGAAGGTGAAAGTGACTCACAACTGGACTATGCAAGAGTATTGGGAAGTTTGATGTGTATCATGAATTGTATGCGACCAGATATAGCATGTGCTATTAGCAAACTGAGTCGGTTTACAAGTAATCCCAATCAAATACATTGGATGGCAATGAAACGAGTTTTGAGATATCTGAAACATACCCAAAATTATGCTTTGCATTATAACAATATCCTTCCGTGATCGAGGGATATAATGATGCAAATTGGATCACCGGATCATCTGAAGTTAAATCCACGAGTGGATATGTTTTCACAATTGGGGGTGGATCAGTGTCTTGGAAATCATCCAAACAAACATGCATCGCTCGTTCTACAATGGAATCTAAATTCACAGCTATAGATAAGGCCGGCGAGGAAGCTGAATGGCTCCAGAATTTCTTGAAAGATATTCCATTTTGGCCCAAACCTTTGGCACCTATTTGTATACATTGTGATAGTCAAGCAGCAATAGGTAGGGCAGGGAGCGTTATGTATAACGAAAAATCTCGTCATATTCGACGGAGACACAACACCGTTAGACAACTACTCTCTAGTGGTGTTATCACAATTGACTACGTAAAGTCAAGAGATAACGTGTCGGATCCACTTACAAAAGGCCTATCTAGAGAGGGAGTTGAAAGATCATCAAAGGGAATGGGGTTAAAGGCCTAGGACAAGTCATCATGGCGGTAACTCTACCTAGCAGACTGGAGATCCCAAGAGCTAGGTTCAAAGAGATCAAACAAAGTTATGAATGACGGTTCAACATTGTCAAACAACTCAACCCATTCTCGTGATGAAGACAATGTTCAAAAACGAGGTAAAGCATTAAGGCTTTTTGATGAGTCAATAAAGCTTAAAGCTTTTTAATGATTTGCTAAGTCTGGCAGGATATGACCAGATAGTGTGTCTTTAGGATTACACGTTTAGGAATCACCTATGTGAGTGTGAAGTGTAAGCCGCTTCAAGGGGAATGAAAGTAAAGGCCCATTCTCTAAACACTCATGAAACCAGGCGGTATTCATGGCTGAAACGAACACAACCGTGAGAACCATAGATGGTTAAGGATTGATTGTGTGACTTATGTTGTCTAGGTATACAACAAAGCTCGACGGTTCAAAGATATCAAATCTACCGATTCACCGAGTATATCCGATATAAGTTCACTACGGAAAGTTCAAAGGGAACCTACTTATCCAGATGCAATTAATTCTTGCATGTGAAACACACACACGTCCGTGCATTCCTTTAAGTTTACAGCCATTCCCCATTCATGTAGGGGATTGTTAGGTTTCGTTATTATTTATTAATAACAAAAGAGGTGTGAATGGAAAACTGTGGGAAAAGAAATGGAGGGAAGTGAAATTTTGAATGAGTTCATTTCACTAAAGCACTTTGTCCCTCATTGGTAGAAGGAAAGAAAATCTTTGTGTATATATAGAGAAGCTCATCTTTTAGCTCTTAAATAGCTAAGAAGAAGGCAAGCCTCACGCCGTCGTCGTCGTCGCTCGCTCGGCTCGGCTTCGGATTTGGATTTGGTCAAAGGTCGATTGATTGATTAATCTTTTTGGACAATATTCTTTTCAAATATTTAATTAAATTAATTAAAAAAATTCAATCCGGAATAACCCATGACCCGCGACCCGGTCCAGTTTGGTCCATTTTTCTTTCCCGGATTATTTTAAATCCGTTTTACATTTCCCGCAATATTTTCAACAGCCATGGCTGTTCTGAAACAGTGTCACACCTGTTCCAACAGCTATGACTCTTCTGAAAGGTTGCAAACCTTTTCAGAAACAGCACCAAATTGGCTATAAATATACCTTCAAATCCCAGAATATTTACTTACGAAATTTTCTGATAATCTTCTTCTTCTTCGTCACAAAATTTCCAGTGTGTTTTACAGCCTTCGAGTGGTTCTACTAACTTTCTGTTTCTGGTTTGAGAAAGATTATTGTTTTTTATTTATTTCCAGCAATACAGATTACTAACAATCTTAAGGAAATTAAATTTATTATATTCTGTATTCTGTCTGAATTTTACTATTCTGATTTGAAGATATAAAAACTTCATCAGAGTATTGAAATTCAGAAAACGATTTGAAGAACATAAAAACTTCATCATTTTTCTGTAAAATAGTATATAAAAACTTCAGTTGTTTTTATTACATACTGTTTATTGATTACAGTATTATTTATTGTTCTGGTTTGCCATTAATTGATCTCTTCTGTTGTTGACAGTAAGAAATGGCAAATGAAAACGGAAATCCTTCTGCGACTGTTGGTGCAACGACAATCGCCTCGTCAAGCCGTACTATTGTTCCTCCGGCCGAGAAACCGGGGAAATTTTCTGGAACCAACTTCAAAGGATGGCAGCAAAGGGTGTTCTTCTGGCATACCACACTTGGTATGCAGAAATTCACTAGTGAAGAGCCTCCAGTGCCTGCTGCGGACATGCCGGACAATGTAAAGTTCATGGTTGTTGAGGCGTGGAAACAGGCAGATTTTCTTTGCAAAGGCTATATCTTAAGTGCTTTAGAAGATGACTTGTACAATGTGTACAATGCAACGAATACTTCGAAAGAATTATGTGACGCACTTGAGAAGAAGTACAAGACAGAAGATGCATGCTTGAAGAAGTTCGTGGTTGCCAAGTTTCTAGACTATAAAATGATAGACAGCAAAACTGTGGGAACCCAAGTTCAGGAGCTTCAACTTATTTTTCACGACCTTATTGCTGAAGGTATGGTCGTGAATGAATCATTTCAAGTAGCTGCTATGATTGAAAAATTGCCTCCTTCGTGGAGAGATTTCAAGAACTATCTGAAGCACAAGCGCAAGGAAATGAAGTTAGAAGATCTTGTGATACGTCTAAAGATCGAGGAAGACAACAAAACAGCCGAGAAGAAGTCTCGTGGAAATTCAACGATCATGGGAGCTAATATCGTTGAGGAGACTGCTCCAAAAAGTAAGAAGAGGAAGAGGTCTTCTTGACAAACTAAGGAGCAGAACAAAAAGAAATTCAAGGGCAGCTGCTACAATTGTGGAAAAGTTGGTCACAAAAGCCCTGATTGTCGTCTCCC
>NC_031990.1:12278476-12304207 GCF_001879085.1 Nicotiana attenuata
AAGAAGGGACAAGCCAACATAGTGGAGAAGAATAATGAGATTGATGATCTTTGCGCAATGCTTTCGGAATGCAATTTAGTTGGAAATCCGAAGGAGTGGTGGATTGACTCTGGAGCCACTCGACATGTTTGTGCTATCAAAGAAGCATTTGCGACTTACTCTACTGATGGTCTGGAAGAAGAAATTTCCATGGGAAATAATGCAACAGCCAAGATTGAAGGTTATGGGAAGATATTCCTGTAGATGACTTCCGACAAGGTGTTAACGCTCAATAACGTTCTTCATGTTCCTACTATTAGGAAGAATTTAGTTTCTACTTCTTTACTTGTAAAGAATGGATTCAAATGTGTATTTGTTTCTGATAAAGTTGTTGTAAGCAAGAACGAAATGTATGTTGGAAAAGGCTACCTCACGGAGGGCCTTTTCAAACTCAATGTAATGGTTGTTGACAGTATGAATGAAATTTCATCTTCTTCTTATTTATTCGAGTCAAATGATTTATGGCATATTCGTTTAGGACATGTCAATTATAAAACCTTGCGGAAGTTAATTAATTTAGAAGTATTGCCCAAATTCGAGTGTAATAAATCGAAATGTCAAATATGTGTTGAATCTAAGTTTGTAAAACATCCTTATAAGTCTGTTGAAAGGAATTCAAATCCTTTAGACTTAATTCATACTGACATTTGCGATATGAAGTCGACACCATCTCGAGGTGAAAAAGGTATTTTATTACTTTTATTGACGATTGCACTAGATATTGTTATGTTTATTTGCTTAATAGTAAGGATGAAGCAATTGAAGTATTTAAGTAGTACAAGAATGAGGTAGAAAATCAATTGAATAAAAAGATCAAAATGATTAGAAGTGATAGAGGTGGAGAATATGAATCTTCGTTTGCAGAAATATGTTCGGAATATGGAATTATCCATCAAACTACTGCACCTTACACACCACAATCCAACGGAATTGCGGAAAGGAAAAATCGGAAATTAAAAGATATGATGAATTCTTTACTAATAAGTTCCGGTTACAACAGAGTTTGTGGGGGGAAGTTATCCTTACAGCTAACCGAATACTCAACAGAGTACCCCATAGCAAAACGCAATCTATTCCATATGAAAAATGGAAAGGAAGAAAGCGCAACTTGAAATATTTCAAAGTGTGGAGGTGTGTAGCAAAGGTACAGGTTCCTTTACCTAAAAGGGTTAAAATTGGACCAAAAATAGTAGATTGCATTTTCATTGGATATGCTAAGTTTTTGGTTCATAAATCTGATAATCCCGAGATACATGTTAATACGGTAATGGAATCAGATAATGCTGAATTCTTTGAAAGCATCTATCCGTATAAAACTGAATGCGAGTCGTTAAGTGAAAGACCTAAACGACCTCGGGAAGAACCAAAGGAAAATACTCCAAATATAGAAGATCCAAGGTGTAGCAAGCGTCAAAGAACATCTACTTCCTTTGGACCAGATTTTGTGACATTTTTGCTTGAAAATGAGCCTCAAACTTTTAAAGCAGCTATGTCGTCTTCTGATTCAGCATTTTGGAAAGAGGCAGTCAATAGTGAGATTCAATCAATTTTGGATAACCATACATGGGAATTGGTTGATCTTCCTCCAGGAAATAAACCTTTAGGTTCGAAATGGATCTTTAAAGGGAAAATTAAAGCTGATGGCGACAAATATAAGGCAAGACTTGTTGTCAAAGGTTATAGACAAAAGGAAGGCCTTGAGTACTTTGACACATACTCGCCAGTAACAAGGATAACATCTATTAGGGTGTTAGCGGCACTAGCGGCCGTGTATGGTCTTGAAATCCATCAAATGGATGTTAAAACAACTTTCCTAAATGGAGAATTGGAGGAAGAGATTTACATGGAACAACCTGAGGGTTTTGTGGTTCCTGGTAAAGAAAAGAAAGTGTGCAAACTTGTTAAGTCGCTTTGTGGACTTAAACAAGTACCCAAACAATGGCATGCAAAGTTTGACCAAACAATGTTGGCAAATGGATTTAAAATCAACGAGTGTGACAAATGTGTTTACATTAAAAACACTCCAGGTCATGAAGTAATTGTTTGTTTATATGTTGATGACATGTTGATAATGAGCAAAATTATGACAGATATAAATGCTACAAAACGCATGTTGGCTAGCAAATTTGACATGAAAGACTTAGGAGTTGCTGATGTGATCTTAGGAATCAGAATTCACAAGACTCCACAAGGTCTAGCATTATCACAGTCTCACTACATTGAAAAGGTACTTGACAAGTTCAAGTATTTGGATTTCAAAATTGCCAAGACTCCAATTGACGTGAGTTATGCACTTCAAAAGAATGAAGGTGAAAGTGACTCACAACTGGACTATGCAAGAGTATTGGGAAGTTTGATGTATATCATGAATTGTATGCGACCAGATATAGCATGTGCTATTAGCAAACTGAGTCGGTTTACAAGTAATCCCAATCAAATACATTGGATGGCAATGAAACGAGTTTTGGGATATCTGAAACATACCCAAAATTATGCTTTGCATTATAACAAATATCCTTCCGTGATCGAGGGATATAGTGATGCAAATTGGATCACCGGATCATCTGAAGCTAAATCCACGAGTGGATATGTTTTCATAATTGGGGGTGGAGCAGTGTCTTGGAAATCATCCAAACAAACGTGCATCGCCCGTTCTACAATGGAATCTGAATTCATAGCTTTAGATAAGGCCGGTGAGGAAGCTGAATGGCTCCGGAATTTCTTGGAAGATATTCCATTTTGGCCCAAACCTTTGGCACCTATTTGTATACATTGTGATAGTCAAACGGCAATAGGTAGGGCAGGGAGCGTTATGTATAACGGAAAATCTCGTCATATTCGACGGAGACACAACACCGTTAGACAACTACTCTCTAGTGGTGTTATCACAATTGACTACGTAAAGTCAAGAGATAACGTGTCGGATCCACTTACAAAAGGCCTATCTAGAGAGGCAGTTGAAAGATCATCAAAGGGAATGGGGTTAAAGGCCTAGGACAAGTCATCATGGCGGTAACTCTACCTAGCAGACTGGAGATCCCAAGAGCTAGGTTCAAAGAGATCAAACAAAGTTATGAATGATGGTTCAACATTGTCAAATAACTCAACCCATTCTCGTGATGAAGACAATGTTCAAAAACGAGGTAAAGCATTAAGGCTTTTTGATGAGTCAATATACCTTAAAGCTTTTTAATGATTTGCTAAGTCTGGCAGGATATGACCAGATAGTGTGTCTTTAGGATTACACGTTTAGGAATCACCTATGTGAGTGTGAAGTTTAAGCCACTTCAAGGGGAATGAAAGTAAAGGCCCATTCTCTAAACACTCATGAAACCAGGCGGTGTTCATGGCTGAAACGAACACAACCGTCAGAATCATAGATGGTTAAGGATTGATTGTGTGACTTATGTTGTCTAGGTATACAACAAAGCTCGACGGTTCAAAGATATCAAATCTACCGATTGACCGAGTATATTCGATATAAGTTCACTACGGAAAGTTCAAAGGGAAACCTACTTATCCAGATGCAATTAATTCTTGCATGTGAAACACACACACGTCCGTGCATTCCTTTAAGTTTATAGTCATTCCCCATTCATGTGGGGGATTGTTGGGTTTTGATATTATTATTGTCCGTCTGTGTGGTATTCCAGTTTCCATTATTTCAAATAGAGGTACTCAGTTCACATCACGGTTTTGGAGGGTCGTACAGCATGAGTTGGGTACTCGGGTGGATTTGAGCACAGCATTTCACCCCCAGACTGACGGACAGTCCGAGCGCACCATTCAGATTCTTGAGGATATGCTCCGTGCGTGTGTGATGGAGTTTGGAGGTTCTTGGGATCAGTTCTTGCCACTGGCAAAGTTTGCTTACAACAACAGCTATCAGTCCAGCATTCAGATGGCACCGTATGAGGCCTTGTATGGTAGGCGGTGTAGGTCCCATGTGGGTTGGTTCGAGCCGGGTGAGGCTAGATTATTGGGCACAGACTTAGTACAGGATGTTTTGGAGAAGGTTAAGGTGATTCAGGATAGACTCCGTACAGCCCAGTCCAGATAGAAGAGTTATGCGAACCGGAAGGTTCGTGATGTTTCCTATATGGTTGGAGAGCAGGTTTTGCTGTGGGTTTCGCCTATGAAGGGCGTTATGAGATTTGGAAAGAAAGGGAAAGTGAGTCCGAGGTTTATTGGCCCTTTTGAGACATTGCAGCGTGTTAGGGAGGTTGCTTATGAGCTTGCCTTACCTCCCAGCTTGGCAGGAGTTCATCCGGTATTTCATGTTTCGATGCTCCGGAGGTGTCACGGTGATCCGTCGCACGTGTTGGATTTCAGTTTAGTCCAGTTGGACAAGGATCTATCTTATGTTGAGGAGCCAGTGGCGATATTGGACAGGCAGGTTCGAAAGCTGAGATCAAAGAATATTGCATCAGTGAAGGTTTAGTGGCGGGGTCAGCCGGTCGAGGAGGCCACTTGGAAGACCGAGCAGGATATGTGCAGCCGTTACCATCATCTTTTCACTACTTCAGGTATGTCTTTATGCTCGTTCGAGGACGAACGAATGTTTTAAGAGGGGGAGGATGTAACGTCCCGGCCGGTCGTTTTAAGAATTAACACCCCGATCCCCTATTAACTGCATTCCTCGTGTTTGTTTCTGCTATTGTGAGTTGCCGGGAGGATTTGTTTGGAGTTTCGGAGAGTTTTGGGACATTTAGTCTCTAAATGAGAGCATAAGCTTTAGAATTTGGATCGTAGTCGGAGCAGTGTGAAGACGGCCTCGGAATGGAATTATGTTGGTTCCATTAGCTCCGTCGGGTGATTTCGGGCTTAGGGGCGTGTTCGGATTATGTTTTGGAGGTCTGTAGCTTAATTAGGTTTGAAATGCCGAAAGTCGAATTTTTGAAGTTTCCGGTTCGACAGTGAGATTTTGATATCGGGGTCGGAATGGAATTCCGAAAATTTGAGTAGGTCCGTAGTGTCATTTGTGACGAGTATGAAAAATTTTAGATCATTCGGACTTGAATTGATAGGTTTCGGCATCGTTTGTGGAATTTGAAAGTTCCTAAGCTCTTAAGCTTGAATCCGAAGTTGATTTGGTGTTTTGGTGTTGTTTTGAGTGATTCAAAGGCTTGACTAAGATTTAATGATGTTATGGGAGGTGTTGGTATGTTTGGGTTGAGGTCCCGAGGGCCTCGGGTGTGTTTCGGGTGAGTTTTGAGCGAGTCCGGCATTACCGGAACTCAGGCATTGGTTCTGGTGCTTAAATTTACAGCTGGGGTGGAAGTTTTACCGCTCACGGTCATGAAGAATCTGCAGGTCGTTGGTCCAACTTCGGAAGCCTATATCTTTTGATATACAAGAAATTTTGAGATGATTCAAAAACAAAAGTTGTAGCTCTTCGTGTCTAGTTTCCAGAACGGTAAAAAAATCATGATTTGGACATCTGTAGAGAATGTTATGGCCAAAATACTAAAGCCTATCACTGTAGTCAACATTTTCCGCTGCAGCGGTGGATTTACCGCGGTCAGCGGTGCTCCACCGCGGTCAGCGGTGATTTTCCGCGGTCAGCGGTGAGAGAATCCGGAAGGTGCATTATAAATACGAGATTTGGGGTTTTATTTCATATTTTGACCTAGAGAGCTCGGGCTTTGGCGATTTTTTGAGGGATTTTCAAGAAAACCATCGAGGTAAGTGATTCTAACTCAATTTTGGCTAAATTACATGATTCTAACATTGGATTCATCATTTGAGTAGAGATTTGGGAAAAATTATGGAACTTCATAAAATGAATGGGATTTGAAAGCCGATTCGGAGTCGGAATTGAGTGAAACTAGTATGGGTCGTCTCATAATTGAATAGGTTGTCAGATTTTGAGACTTTGGTCAAATTTCGAGACATGGGCCCGGGGGGCTTTTTGGGCGATTTTCCTAATTTCACGTGTTAGCTTCGAATTAATTGGTTGAATTAGTTACTTGAAGTTATATTTATATTATGCAATTACTTTGAATAGATTTGGGCCATTTGGAGTCGAATACTCGTGGCAAGAACGTGGTATAGATTTGATTGAGCTAGTTCGAGGTAAGTGGCTTGTCTAACCTCGCGTGGGGGAACTCCCCTTAGGTTTTGGTACTGTGATATTTGAAATGCCTTGTACGCGAGGTGACGAGCGCGTACTTGTGCTGGTTGTTGAAAACCCTGTTTTTCATTTAAGTACCTATATTTAGTATTTTACTTCAATGTTTACACTACTTGAACTTTGAGCTTACTGTTAGCTTAGGAAAGCATGCCTAAATGACTAAATTGCTTACTTGCTCAAACTGCCTTATCTGAACTCTGTGCAGCATGCTAGGTTAGAATTACCTGTCTATTTTGATATTAAATTGGTTTGAGTTGATTATTCTTGTGTTGTTGCTGCGTGTTTACATTGGGACTACGGGCGGTTCCCGGTAGATCCCCCTTGTCTGTTTATTAAGGACTACGGATGTGGTATTCCGGTAGAACCCCCTTGTCTGTTTATTTGGGACTATGGATGTGGTATTCCGGTAGATCCCCCTTGTCTGTTTATTTGGGAATACGGATGTGGTATTCCGGTAGATCCCCCTGCACAGTTATATGGAGCTACGGGACTGCATCTGGTAGATTCCCCCAGTACTGGTATTTACATTTGGGGACTACGGATCGGGATTCTGGTAGATCCCCGGCGCACTATGAGTTGGACTACGGGACGACACCTGGGAGATCCACTGGACATTTACATTTGGGGACTACAGGACGGTATCCTGGTAGATCGACGGTTGCTGGATATTTACAGTTGGGGGCTACACGACGATATCCTGGTAGGTCCCCGGTTGCTACTCTGTGTTGAGTTGTAACCTTCTGTGATTATTTGCCTTGGTTGTGGTTGTTGTTTTCTCACATTATCTGTATTTCTTTACTACTGCTCATCTCCTTATATATTATTGTATATGACTGGTAGGGCCCTGACCTTCCTCGTCACTACCCGACCGAGGTTAGGCTTGGCACTTACTGGGTACCGCTGTGGTGTACTCATGCCCTTTCCTGCACATGTTTTTGCGTGTGCAGATCCAGGTACTTCTACTCATTCTTATCACCCTTGAGGCGAGGCGCTTCTGTAGAGACTTCGAGGTATATCTGCCGCGTCCGCAGACCGAGGAGTCCCTTTCTATTCTCTGTACTAGTATAGCGCTTCTGTATCTTCCTTGTTGATAGACATTTCTGGAGTTAGAGACTTTTATGTACTCTTAGCTTGTGATTCATGGGATTCCGGGTTTTGAGAGCATTCAGTTGGAAATCTTGTATTGTTATATGCCGGGCGGCATCTTAAACACTGTTATATTTTGTTATCTTGGTTTTTTATTAGTTTCTTTCCGAAATTGTTTCTTTTTCCGCATTTGTTAGGCTTACCTAGTCGTAGAGACTAGGTGCCGTCACGACTGTTCACGGAGGGTAAACTTGGGTCGACTCTTTTTCCCTTTTCTTCTTCTTTTCCTTTTTTTTTTTTTGAAAAATTTCAGCAGAGTTTCGGGACATTTCAAATACCGAGGTTTCCAGAACCGGGTTTTATTTCCTTCCTACACCACTCTTGGTCTTTCTATTAATTTTCTTTTCCTAGTCGGTCAGCATGCAAGCCGAAACAAATAAATGTTCACATAGCACGTAAGGTGCATCAGGATGGTCTGTTATTTTGGGTACACCTATCCTAGACGGACCCAACCCCCGTGTTGAGTCCCCTAAGTCAAGTGCACATGATGCAAATAAACGTTCCTACTAGGGATCTGGCATGAGGCTATGTTATTCTAGGTTTAAATCTAGGGTTGTGTTCTAGACCTGGCTTACCCAAGCGAATAACTTGAGCCGAGGTGGGAGCGACGTACGGGGAGCACGAAAGTCTACCCGGCCTAGTGGCTGATCCATCCTCGTTCTATTTGGTACGACCTCTAACAGAAAGGCGGGCCACGCGAACGTGTGCACCACGTTTTTAGAAGACTCGGAAGGGAGGCGTAAGAAGACAGTTTGATACAATTCAAATAATATCAAAGCGGTAAATGAGAGGAAATTAGCACACTAGGCCCATAAATAAAGTAATATCAACAATTAATAAAGCCAAGTAAAAATTACAGTAACAAGCTCGAATTCTGAACCCTGAACCAGAGATTTTGGGTTCTTTTCCCCAGTAGAGTCGTCAGAGCAGTCACACCTCCTTTTTACCTGAAAGGGGATATAAGGGAGTTTTTCCAATTGAAGTGACAATAATTGAAATGGGATTATTTATTCAAAATTCAGAGGCGCCACTTGGGATAATTTATGGTGTTCCAAGTCACTGGTTTAAAATCCCGAATCGAGGAAGTTTGACTCTGTTTTACAGTCCGCGAAACACAGAAATCCGGGTAAGGAATTCTGTTAACTCGGGAGAAGGTGTTAGGCATTCCCGGGTTCCGTGGTTTTAGCACTGTCGCTTCAATCATACTTGGCTTAATAAAATTTTCTAATTACTTATTCAGAACCTATGTGCATTTGCCTCTTTTAATTAAGAAATTGTCTTAAAACAGGTCACACGCACGTGTACCCATTTGTTTGGCGCGTCAAAAATCATGTCACTCGTATGTGTCCACAATTAATAACGCTTTATTATTATTAAGGAAGTTTAGTCGAAGTTGCACGAACGCATACCCCGATTTTGTTTTTAAGATCACAATTACGTCACGCTAACGTGTACACAACCACAACAATATATTAAATCGCGCCTACAGCCAAGCTACGCATATTCATGTTTAAACTAAGTTTGGAATAATAAAGGGCTAGCAACTGTGAGTTTGCATTGGAAGGTAAATTAGGCCTTTAAATATTTTGGAAGAACTGGGCCAGCAGTAGGCCCAATATTGTCTAGAGATCTTTAAGAGAAAAATAGGAATTGGGCTCGAAATTGAGCCCAGAAACGAGGACAAAGGCAAGTGGCCTCGAAATTGAGCCCAAGAAATGAGAAAAGGGTCCAGAAATCACACCAGAGGTGATTTTGACCAGGCTACCCATCTGGGCCCACGCCTGGCCCAGTTGCTACTAAGGCCTACTGACCCTCTTGAATACACTTAACAACAATTGCATAAATTCTGGAAATTAAGACTACTGACTAACCATAGATTTTAGCTAATTAACAATATTAGTAATACAATACCAACTTAAATTACTAACTAATCACATAAAACCAGTCACGTAACCCTTTCAACTATAAATGCAATTCTAAGCTAAGATCTGAATCATGATTTGGCAGTTAAACCATTGAATTTCTCCTAAACAAGGGTGAACTTGGACGTCAAAATCCAAATGGGACACCATGACCAGCATGGCATCTCACACCCTTTAGCACATACACGAGAAAAGAGCTATCAACAACATCCATCACCCTGGACCTTGAACAACACCACAAAAGCTAAACTATTTTTTGAGTACTCAAACATGAGGACCCTTAGCCATATCACAAACTATCATAGTAAATCCAAGATTCTAAAACAAAACTAAATACAGAATTACAAAACAGGGGAAAAAATTGAAAGGAAACATATAGGAAAAAGCTGAAACATGAAATTCATATTACAATCACATCTTTAATGAACATGAACGCGATTCCATTAAAAGCATTCTGCATATATTAATAGCATGCTTGCAATTCCCATGGTCACCTAGAGTTTAAGAGGTACCTGGTTACAGAACAAAAAATAAGGTGAAGGAACTGAAAGCAACATGAGTCAACAAACAGAAATGAAATCAGCAACCAGAAATAGCAATACACAGCCTCAAACTCAATCCATATCTCGACTTAGAAGACCAGAAATTTCCCAGGAATTTTGCTCTAAATTTTGTGAAAATCAGAAGAGGGAGTGCTACCAGTGAAAACAATAGAGCTGAACTTTCGGGGGTATTTTTAGGGTCTAAAATCTCTCCTAAATGAATGAGAAAGGTACTATATATGGGCACCAAAATGCCATGTGCTGAAAGGATAAGGAAATTATTCCCTTCAGCCACAAAAGGTATCTTTTAACATAATTGGACAGCTGGTTGTCCCTTATTGGCTTCAGCATTTTTATGCTCGCCAAATAGGGCCAGCTGCCCGTATTCTAGAACCTTCTAACATGGTCTTATCCTATTTTCATATTTGTCCACCCCTCACATGACCCCTTAAGTTTTCTTTGTTCATTTGACCCCTAGAAGTGTCTACTGACTTTCAAATTAGGGCAAACACAAACGAGCAGACCAATGTCAATGGACAAATCAAACAACAAAGCTAGACAGTGTGATTGAATTTTAAACATATGAACACACTAAAAAAAACCTAAAATGAACCAAATTCATGATGAATCTATGATCTAAACAATCATAAATCTAATTCAAACGGCTAATGACAAACTACTCAAACCACAACAAAAATATTACTAAATCGGATTGAATCTAAAAGACAAACAATGAGGATGAACTAGCATGGAACATTCGAATCAAACGAATAACAACACAAAATACTGTAAATAACCTAAAGCATGCAAACTATACACCAAAAGAAGAAAGAACAGGAAGAACAAAAGCAAGAAAAGAAAAACGACATAAAGAATCTATACTAAACAGTTATGATTTAATTAATATTACTGCCTAATTAACAAAAAAAACAAGAGAAGACAGAGATGAATAAAACCCTAACAAGACAGTAGTCCTACAACACATTTTTTCTTTTTCTTTTTTGTTTTCATAGGCGTGAATCAGAACACAGATGTAAAAAATAAAATAAGATAAAAACAAGAAAACAAGAAAAGGGTAGTACCTAATGAGACACAGAGAAGAATGGAACGGACCTCGTGTTCGGCTTCGATACATCTTAAAATCGACCCCAAATGGTTGTTCTTGTCAAGAAAAACCGTTTGGGGTGAATCTCAAAACTATCGAACAGAAAAGAAACGATGAGGAAGGGACATGCATGACGCAGTGTTCTTAGGATTCTTAGATCCAAGATTCAAGGAGTTGAAAGGGTTTTTGACGGGCGATGTTTGGTGATTAGTGGTGAGGGGGAGAAGGGGGTTGTAGGTGTGAGTTTGGCGGTGTTTGGATACCGGCCGCCGCCGTGAAACGATTTCCGACGGGGCGGCGGCTAGGGTTTGGGCTGTGAGGGGTGAGAGCATTTGGGGGCGGCTAGGGTTTAGGTTAGAGACGGGGGGGTGGGAACTGAAGGGATTCTCTAGGGTATGGGGAGTGTTAGGACAGTTATATAGGTAGATGAGGGTCAGTTCCCAGCTGTTAGATCATTGAAGATCAACGATTGGGATCAATAAAGGCCAAACGACGTCGTTTCGGTAACTAGGGGGAAACTGGATCGGGCATGGGGACTGGGCTGGGCGGAACTGGGTCAAAATAGTTTTGGGCCACTGAATTTGGTCTTTTGGGTGGCCCAAATCAAAACCAGCCTTCTTTTCTTTTTTGTTTTCTTTCTTTTTCTTTCTTTTCTTTAATAAAAAATCCTAACTAAATTAATTAAATCCTAAATTTAATCCTAAATTACTCTAAATTATAAAATCAAGCTAATTATCTATTTATAATATTTACGAAATTAATTAACCCTAAGTTACCGAAGAGAAAATTACTCATCTAATATTAAGAGCTAAAATGAACAATATTTGTGATTTTCATTTTAATAATAATTAATTAATCAATTAATCCTAAAACACGAACACAAAACCTAATATGCAATGCATGAAATTTTGATATTTTTGGGGTATTTTCTATGCTTTTAATATATGCAAAAATGCAACTAAAATGCAAACATTTGAACAAATATTCCTAAAAATTCTATAAAATTAAAATGACCTACAAAAATCTATTGTGTGATTATGTAGGAGTATTTTGGGTCGGGCAAAAATCACGTGCACACAGCTAGAACGAAAATGACTAACAATACCAACAGCTTGAGCAATATTTGATCTTGTTTAAATCATTGGATACATCAAACTGCCAACAACTAAAGCATAAGAAACTTTCTTCATATCTTTCTTCTCATTATTATTAGAAGGATAGTGTTTCATGCTCAATTTGAAGTACATAGCTAAAAGTGTAGTGAAAATCTAAGCTTCATCTATATTGAACCTGCGAAAGCATTTACTTAATGCACTTATCTTGTGATAATCACAACTTCAAAGCTGGCCTTCTTAGGCAGCCGTCACAAATGCGATCAAGACTCCGCAATTACGGTCCACCACAATTTCGAGCAGACCATTGCAATTGCAAGGTCTGCAGAATAAGCAAAATCTGAACCTCTCGCAAACAATAATTCATCCAAAACTCACCCGAGCCCCTTGGACCCCACACCAAATATCCACACAATTATTTAAACCTTATAAAGACCCGCTCGTAAGATCAAAATATCAAAATAACATCTATAACCAAGAATCAAACACCAAAATACATCATGCAAACCTTCAAGTTCAAGAGCTTTATTCATTCACAACCAAGCATCCGATTCACACCAAACCAACTCAAAATAAATCAAATTTTGCATAAGTTTCAAATGACAAAACAGACCTATTTCAAGTTCCGGAACAATCATCCAAACCCGATCATGGTCAAACTTATGAACTTTTTGAACCTTCAAATGGCCAATTTTTAGCAAAATAGAGCCAAATCATCTTAGGAACCTCCAAATTCAATTTCGGATATACGCCTAAGTCTAAAAGTATCATACGAACTTAATAGAGCCATCAAAATATGAATCCGAGGTTCTTTACGCAAAAGTCAAATCTTGATCAACTCTTACATTTTAAGCTTTCAATAATGGAACTAAGTATTCCAATTCACTCGAAACCTTCCTGGAACCAAACCAACCATCTCCGCAAGTCTCAAACAAATAAAACAACCAACCGGATCGTTACAGATGTTTTTCAAAAGAAACTCTTTTTCTGTTTTAATTTCCCGGCTAAGCAATGAACACATCTAAATTGTTCATAAGCTACTGTTCACGCCTCCAAAACTAAAGCGACAGGTCTCCAAATACAATCTTTACAGTTGAAGTCCAAGAACTAAATGTTAAAAAATTTCGTTCAAATTGGGCAAGATTCAACGGTAAACGAGTCAAAAAGTACTATTTGAAGGGGACATACAATTATACATCTATTAAACACATTAGTTTGGTAGCTAGGTGTCAAGTTTTGTTTTGCTTACAATTGATAAATTGAAAGTATATGACATCAACCAAATATTATAATAGTCACTCCGTTTTGCATGCGAGATGAATGATCATTCTATTTTGTAAGGTTAGATAGTAGTGAGCATAATTACAAGTTAAACGTAAAGCAGATTCCATATTAAAAGGTTTCCGTAGGAAATGCACCTTGTTTCAAAGAAGCAAATAAACACAACTTAGAGATGAATTTGGCTAGCGTCTTATGCTGATTAGGTATTGTGAAATCAAGCTAAAAGAGTTAGTACAATATATCAAAAGATGAAAGCAAGAACAATAAGAGATAAAGAGAGACAAGAGATGAAAGCTTTCTTATTTCATCCAAGTGTTTCGAAGTATACATATACGATATGATTTCTCGTCCTCTATTTATAGTATTATACAGAGATATACAAAAATAATAATATAAATATGGTATTAAGCATTTGAGATCATAGAAAATGTGAGTATTATAAACATAATGAGGATGAGTAGTGAGAGTTATGGGCATATATAATTGAAAAGTTAGTGTGAGTTACTCCAAAAGGAATGGACATTCACCATCTTGTTAATAAGTAATACTAACATATTGAAAATTATTCTATGGTTTTCAGTCACATTTTTGTAGAAGCCTTATGGGAAGTTTATTTGTTGTGAGAAAGTGGGGTTGAAGAAAGAGCATCAGTGAACACCGGAAGAAAATCAAAATAATTAACCACATTTTTGTAGTTAAAGTTGGTAACTAATATTATCCTAATCCCTTTTGATTGTGATATTTAGAAAATGAGGATGAATTAATTAGAGTAATTTTTAGACTTTTAATTTTTTTTTAGGAGTTGATTTCTTAGGAAGTCACTGAACTAGCGGAAATTGTTTAAGCAAGTTATTTTTACTTTGTTTTGTAACTAAAAGGTAATTTTATTTTGCTCATTGTAACTGAAATGTCACTCTATACTTTCAAGGAATATTTTCAGTTATTTTTACTTTATGATATTTTTCTTTTCAACCCAACTATTTAAACAATTAAAAGTATCCATCAAAATTATTTTTACGATCCGCTCCACGACACCAACAAGAATTTCACCCCTCCCCCTTCCCCCCAAACTAGAATTTCAAACTTCTAAAATTAAACAACTATGGTGTTCTTGGTAAAGAAGAACAATGCAACATAAATAAACTAAAAAGCCTATTTTCACAATAAAATAAAAAATGAGGACAAAACATAAAGACCAGTCCTTATGGTGACCGATGCAATTTTGTGCTAACTAATAGAACCAAAAATTACACTAACGCCTTATTTGATCGCTCACATTTAATATTTGCCTACTTTTTTATTTTATTTTTTAATTTCTACCCGCTTTTTAAACAATTCTAGGTCTTTTTCTCCTCTTTTGTAACGATCCGATCGGTCGTTTTGAGAATTTGCACTTCGCTCGATAGTTTGGGGGCACAAGTAGCTCCGTATGATGTATTAGGACTTGTGTGCAAAATTTGAGTTCAATCCGAGTTGACTTGATATGTTTCGGCGCTAGTTTTTGGAAATCGAAAGTTCAAAAGTTCATTAAGTTTGATTTGAGGTGTGTTTCATTGTTTCGATGTTGTTATGCGTGATTTAAGGCCTCGAGTAGGTCCGTATTTTGTTATGGGACTTGTTGGTATGTTCATACGGGGTCGCGAGGGGCTCGGGTGATTTCGGATAGGTTTGGGCTGTGTTGCGCTCATTTTTCTTATGTTTCGACGTAGTTTCTTCAAGCATAAATGGTACCACATCAGACAAATGAAATCCAATTTTTTTTTAATTGAAGCATTAGATCTGTATCGTAATTAAGGAGCCATAGCAAAAAGAATCGCCAAATTTGGACATCGTATGAGGACTTTATGGTCATTTTACTAAGAATTGGGCTGCTAGATTTTAGATTAATTACGAAATTGTCACTGACTTCGTATTTAAAAATCTGCACTATTTTTAAATATTGAAACCAACATATTTCCTTCATTATAAGGTCAAATAGAGTGATTCAAAAGCCTAACTTGACTGAAATTTCACAAGGAATCCATTGGAGGCATCAAAAGCGAGTTTCGGGATTATTTGGCATGCAAAACGAGGATGAACAGCTGGGCAAAAAATACTTACTATCGAAAGTTTGTTCATTTGGTCATATTTTGAGTTGTGGAGCTCGGATTTGGACAATATTTGGAGGTGATTTTCACTATATGGATTGGGGTAAGTGCTCTATACTCGATTATAGTTATATTTCATATATCCATCTTCGTTTTAGGCATTTGATTGATGATTTCAAAGTGAAATTTGGGGGTTGTGTCTAATATTTTATAAAGAATTTTTGAGTTTTGAATATCGATTCGGAGTCGGATTTGAGTGAAACTATTATCGTTGGACTAGTAATTGAATGGGTGTTCGGGTTTTGTTAATTTTGTCAGGTTCCGAGGTGCGGGCCCGGGGAGTTGACTTTTGTTGACTTTTTGCAAATTGTATAAGGATCATAGCTTTGTTAATTGAAATTATTTTCTCTTGCATTGTTTGATGTATCTAAGTCTTCTTCTGCTAGATTGGACCGAGCGATGGTGAATTGGTAAAGGAAAAGCCAAATTGAGTATTGAGTTGGCCGAATTGAGGTAAGTGTCTTGTCTAACTATGTGTGAGGGAAACCACCCCTTAGGAATTGTGTTATCTTGTTATGTGAAAGCCATGTACGCAAGGTGACGAGTGGGTACACAGCCTATATGTGGTATTGACCGGTTTATATTGTCTAGTCTCTTTTTATGCTTTTGATTACATTGTCATAACATGTGGTATCTCGTTCTTAGACTACTTTTACATGCTCTATATGATGTTGTTAGCATATATTTACCTCTTACTCGTTATTTGGCCCTTGTATGCCTTGGTTGAAGTCACTGCCTTCCTTATTGTCTTGTTACCTCTTAATTGTTGAGTTCTTCTATGACTTTGTGCATATCTGCTACATGTCCAAATTGTTGTGATTGTTTGCTTAGTTATCACGTGCATTACATGTCTTGTCATTTTGTAAAAGTTGTTATATTCCTTTGATTTCACGTGGTTCCCTTGTTGTCGGGTACTCATACCCTCGATTGTAGAAGTTCTAGTAAATTTAGTTATTGAATTGTTGTTGTTGATTTAAGTTATTGTACAGGGGATCGGGTTGCACGCCGCAACATGTGAAATAAGGGAGGTAGTGGAATAAGGGAGGAAATTCATATTGTAATATTGTTATTGTACGGTGGGATCGGGTTGCACGCCGCAACAGGTGAAATAAGGGTGGATTGTTATGGTGAAATAAGGGTGAATTGTGATATTAATATTATATGGTGGGATTGGGTTGTGTGCCGCAACATATTATATTAATGTGATATTAATATTGTACGGTGGGATCGAGTTGCACGCAGCAACAGGTGAAATAAGGGTGAATTGATATGGTGGAATAAGGGTGACTTATGATATTAATATTATATGGTGGATCGGGTTGCCTTCGCAACATATCTTGTATTTTGGTATCCCCTGTTTTATTGTATTGGCTTCAGTTCCTTCGTACGAAACTCTGATAATCTGTATTACTGGTTTTCATTGTGTTCTGAGGATCGAGTTATTGTCATTGACTTATTGTCTTGCCGTAATTCCTTGAGCTCTTTTCCTAATACTATTATTCTGGTGAATTGATTTTCAGAGTGAATTTACTACGTTGAGTCATTACCTCCTGCCCTGCTTAGCTCTTAGTAATATAGTGGTTTAAAATAAAAAAATTAATATCATGCTACCTTGTGTGACTTCTAGGTTAAGTCTCGTCGTATATTTTGGTATTTATTATTTCTAATAGTTGTTACATTTTACTTCAATTAATTCCCCAACTTAATATCCTTAACCCGTTTGAGGTTTTTATTTCACTTAAAAAGGAATCTCTATTATGTCTTAATTTAATATGTTAAATTCAATAGCGTATTCGATGTTGTATTTTATTTGAAAATGTTATTCTTCTTCACTCAAATGATTTCTAAAATAAACCCATCTTTCTCACTGATTTCCTACTTGGTCTACAAAATGTACTATTATTTTATGATATATAAGTAAAAATCTCTTGGACACCTTAATTAGCATGTGACACGAATATTATGTACTGAGTAGCACGTGGATTTTGCCGTGCAAAGTGAGATGGAAATATGTGGGCACAAGGTGCCATGTGTGTTAAAGGTTTGGAAGTTGTGATTATGATATGAAATTACGAGGATTGGGATTGTTGAAATTGTGTATTAGAAACGATTCAATTGGTTGAGTTAACATCGTTTTCCCTACTTTGACTTATTTATGCTTCATCCGACCCCAACTATGTTGTTGTTTAGTTACTTGGTTAATTCTCGTTGTCATTCGTGTTTTCCTCTTATCGTTACTACTGTTTGCAATTTGATATCCTTCTGCTATTGGTATTACTTTGATAGTCCTCTCTTGTTAGATTTAAGTCATATCCTGCGGGTTATATATTCGGTAGTTTCTTGACCTGGCCTCGTCACTACTCTACCGAGGTTAGGCTTGATACTTACTGGGAACCACCATGGTGTACTCATACTACACTTCTGCACATCTTTTTGTGCAGAATCAGGTACTTCAGATCGGGTTGGTTTTGAGACTTATGCTTGGTGTGGCTGGAGACTTCAAGGTACACCTGCTGGGCGTTCGCAAGCACCGAAATCATCTTCTATTGTATTTATTTCCATTGTTTTCTTTTGTTCCGGAGCAGTGATGTATTCATTATGTATAACTACTCCTAGAAAGGCTTATGACTTGTACTACCGGTTTTGGGATTGTAAATTGTACAAAGATTTCTATTTCGAAATTGTTCGATGTTAGCAAATATTGTCGTTATTTCTATTAATGTTAGACGTACCTAGTTTTAGAGACTATGTGCCATCACGACTCCTTCGGGGGGATTTTGGGTCGTGACATCTTCTTCTTCTTCTTCTTCTTCTTCTTCTTCTTCTTCTTCTTCTTCTTCTTCTTCTTCTTCTTCTTCTTCTTCTTCTTCTTCTTCGTGTGACGGTGATTTTATATGGTATTTATGAATATATTTTAAGGTATTTTATAATATTTTACTGTGGTGAGATATTGTGGCGCTTTATTTTTTACTATTGCTTATGGTTTCTTCTTCTTCTTCTTTTTCTTAATTGCAAAATGTGTTCGTTAGATTTATTGTTGTTTTGTCAAATTGATGATTGGAGTTTGTTCTTGATGATATTTGGAGGTTATGTTTCAAATTTGAGCTCATTTAGAGTAGATTTAGGTATTAAATCGTATATTTGATTGTTAAAATTCGAAAACAAATTTCTATTTCTGGGCAATTTGCACTTTATATCTATTTGGCCTTAAGTGCACGAAAACGTTGGTTGCGATTCTGATCTTTTGGCCTTAAGTTGATCGTAAAGTGTGTAGGCTTGCAAAAAGTTTTGCAAAATGGGTATAGATTAAATTGTGACCCCAAAACTGGGTATAGATGCAAAAGCCCGTTTTGAGCCCATTTACATTTGAACCCAAATAGCAAAAGGGAGACAGCCCATAATATTCGGCCCATGTGACCACCGAGCCCTCAGTCTTTCACCTTCTAAGCTTTCTACTGCTCACTTTCAGCAAAAATGGCGTTAAGTGCAGCGATGCTACGGGCCGGCGGGACCATCGCCGGCGTTAAATCCGGTCTCCGACGAGTTCTTCACATCACGGCCCGACCTTCGCCTCTAGATAGCGTGGTTAATCAGCCGACGGCTACATCACCGTCGTTGGTTTTGCCTGAAAATGATAATAACAACAACAGTAACAGTAACATAGGATATATGTTTCCAAATTCACCTGTCATTGGTGGGTCCATGGAGCTTATGGCTGTTCCTAAAAAGAAGGTTCGATTTTTTTTCCTTTTACATTGGCACCAAGATGAATTTCTTATAATAGTTAAAAGTCTAAATTTAACTCGGCCAATGTGAGTATCATGAAGTGTTTCCCTAAAAGATATTGTGGGATTTTGCTTTGTGGCTCTTAAATTCTTGCATATCATGCTCATTTGGCAGATTAGGTTCGCTATGTACTCATTTATCCATTGTTTCACTTGTATTTGTCATTGACCGGTCATTTTGGTTCTGTAGACGATCATAGTTGGGGAGGTTAGTACATTCGTTTTTTTTTTTTTTTTTTTTTTTTTTTTTTTTTTTTTTTTTTTTTTTTTTTTTTTTGTATTACTGCTTTTCTGCATTTTATATAATATTGTATGGTTGGCACTGGGCTATTGTCTAACTACAAGATTTCTCTAGAGGAATCTCAACTACTTTTAAAGCTATTTGGCATTTTGCATATAACATCAATCACTGCTGAGTTGATATAAGCAACTCTTTAAAATATTTGTCTGCGTGCTGCTTCCCTTATTTCGGTTCTTTTAGTTTTGTGTTCTCTCAAAAACATTTTACCTGGCACATACTAGGAGATATCCCTTTGGTTTGCCATATGGCATCTAGGAACTAAAGGTACTCTTTAATACTTAAACTTGATTTGGCTGTGTGGATCAGTTAAGTACATGTAGTCTCTAGTTACACTTGAAGTTTAATCCATTGAATCCCTTAAGATTTCTGCTAATAGGATAGATTTATAGTACTGAAATCATAGGAATTATTGAGTCTTTGCCTGTTCATTGCAATTAGAGGCAATATAAGCTAAATGTCTCAACAAATATTCTGAAGTTAGCTGCCACTTAGGACTGCTGTTAACACATTCGGCTGACTTTACGTGCTGAGTAGTAGCAAGGCTGATACGCTTTCACACATTAATGGATATTTATATCGACGGAAACTCCTCTCTCTTCTTGCTGCTGCAGTCTCTGTTCCATATTTTTTTCTGTTCTATCATTTTTTCCCTTGAGGATCAATGATAGACCGGGATCTGATCCTTGTTCCATTAAATGCCATTGTTCTTTACTACACTAACTGACTAACCATTTGTGATACTCTTTTCTTTGGTTGCGCATATTAACTAGGCAGACTTGTTTAGATTTCCCTAGTCTGTTACATGTGTGCATAACATGAATACATGCTCTGAAGTTGTGTGGGGGGGATTGTTTGGATGTGGGATGGTGCTCTCTGGGAAGGAATGAGTTGAAGAATTTACATCTGACTGCATTTCTTTTATGGGTTGTGGTTGATGATGCAGGTTTCCCCTCACAAGAGAGGCATAAGGAATGGACCAAAGGCTCTAAAACCCATTCCAGTGATTATTCGATGCAAGTAAGAGCTTTTCCAGCAAAAGTAAACAAGTTGTATTTGAAATGTTTAAACTTGAAGCAAAATCCGCAGAGTGTCATTTAACCTGTACACTCTTGAATTTAGAAGAGCTGATTTGAATTTCTTGACAAAATATATATGCTTTTATGATCTCTGTAAAATGAAATTAACCTAGCTTTCAAGGGCAAGTTTTTATAATTTCAATATGAAAAAACCTTAGCCAGTACAAAATAGAGCAATAGAGGAGGTTGCGCAACCAATGAATCCAAGAAAATTAAGAAGGAATAGAGTATTTAGATCACAACTTTGTGTATTGAGTTTACACATTGGATTGCTTAGCTATTTTTGCCTTTGTTTCGTTGACGTTTTGTTAACTTTCTTTTGGATGTTTAATTAACTTTTTGTTTTTTCTTTTTATACTCCTGTAGTTCTTGAAATTTCATACTGATAAATGAATGGAAGCATTCAATGTGAGAACTTAAACCAAGGCAGTACTGTCTCGTTGAAAAATTAACTGTTTGGAGACGTTCAGTTGTCTCCTATTTGCTCCTTCAGTTTAAACTAAACACATTTTCAGTCCCAGTTGTCAATTGCAGGTCAGAAACATCTCTGATTAGGTCCTATTGTTCCTTATGATTGCCAAAATTGATTTGATTTTAGTTGAAGCACTTCAGGTTTAAAATTTCGCTTCAAATTAAAGAGGGTCAAAGTGCCATGTGTTGAGTGCATTGGTTTAACTGTGTTTTGAAGCAGATGAAGGTTAAAAAGTTTTAAAATCATACTGTACAGAATTCATAGATAACTATGAACAGAAAGCAAACTATTAGTCATGCATTAATCCTAACTCAAAAGTCATGAGTAGGTCTTTCCTTCGTAAAGTTGCTTGGTTGCTTTTCTAAATATTTTATGTGGTCTGAGGTGATATCTTGCTGGATTTAACATACAAGATATTATTAGTATGATCTCTTAATGTATTTTGATAATTTTCTAATTTTCTATCATTGTGTCCTTGTTTTGCAATTGTGCAAATTCCACTGGAGCTGGTATTTCAAAGGGACTGTGTGATCTTTGCCTTTGAGTTTATAGCGATTATGATGCTTATCTTAGTCAGTAGTAGTTTATAGGCAACCGTGATGCTTATCTACGTTTACAATTAGGAAGGCAATGGCATAAAATGTGATGTTTCCTTCTACTATTATCTATCAATTTTATTTAAAATATTTTTGACAGAAAAATGTAGAATATCAGCATGTGCTCCCAATTCTCTCTGCTTTTATGTCCTCCAGTTTCCTTTTCCTTGTTTCAAGTACCACAGTTATGCATAATAACACTGTTGACAACATGTTGATGCAAACAACTTGCAGGGCTTGTGATCGAGTCAAATTGCCACATTTCTTTTGTTGCAGTGGGATTAAGCAGAACCATGGTGAAGAGAACAACTCGGCCGGTTGATCAAATTTAAGGCAACATCCAACATATCTAAATCCTTTTCTTTCTGGTGGAATCTTCAATTAGAAACTCTAGGAAAATGTCATATCATACCGCATTTTGTAACAATAGTATAGTCGTTGCAGCATATACTCAATTGCATGTTAAGTAGATAGCTCTTTGGTGCTAATTACTTTGGAATAAAGTAAACTCAATAGTCCTATAAACCTAACTTGATAAAGAAATAATACCAAGTCTTAGCCCTTCTTACCAAATGCTGAGTAGCTAGCTCTAGCTTTTTGTAGGGGGTGTAAAATTTTTATGGAAGTCATCATTAATTACTCCCTTCGTTTCAATTTATGTGAACCTGGGCACAGAGTTTATGAAAAAATAAAAAAATTTTGAATTTGTGGTCCTAAACAAGTTAAAGAGGAATCCAGAGTATTTGTGTGGTTATAGAAGCATCTCATTAAGGGTAGAATTGGAAGTTTAGCTAAATTGTTTTCAAATTTAGAAAGGGGTTATTCTTTTTTGAACCGACCAAAAAGGAAATAGGTTTACATAAACTGGAACGGAGGGAGTAGCTTTTAAGCGATCAAATTTGCGCAATAATTAACACCATAATAGTTTGTATTCTCTTCCGTTCAATGGCAAGAGGAACATCCTCTGCCATCAGTTTCTTCAAAGACTCTAAATAATTAAAAGCAAAGGCATTCTAACTAATTAAAAGTAAACTTTTTACTATTTCATGGAGAAGAAAAAAAGTTCAAGCGAAATATATTGGCAGAATATCCTAATAGATGACCGTATTTGTTTCTATTTGACATCCCGGTCTCCTTACTCTATATTATTTTAAGCCCCTCCGACCGTTGACCCAACTTACGTGGCATTGACTAAATTGAGCTGGACAATATGCGTGTAATGCACGCGAATGAAGAGAGTGAGCACCGTAATTTTGATTTAAAAGATTAAAATAAGAAGAAAAAATAAAAAAAAAAGAGGCAGAAATTAAAGTTAAAAGAGAGAAAGAAAAATAAAAAAAGGCTGAAGAGTCCTTCCTCCTCCCTCGTTAGTACCATCCGTTCCCCATCCCCCATTTCTCTTCTTCTTCCCCTCCATTCTTCTCTTCCTCTTCTTCTTTCTCCCTCCATTCTTCCAGTAGAGTTCAAATGAAACCTATGAAGATTCAATTGATTTTCTGTTTTAGCTAATTATAAGTGTGGGATTTGACTTCAGTTGGTTCCAGTGGGCTTTGTAAATAAGGATTTCAACTTTCTTCGATTGGGTATAGATTCTTGATGAGTCTCATTTAAATTTGTTGTAATCTTCAAGTTTGCACTGGAACTCTCTATGGGATAGTGACTGAAAAAGGATAGTGATTATTAATCATTGAATAAATTATCAAGTTTTCTTCAAATTGAGTAAAGATATTTGATGGGTCTTAATTATTTATCTGTAATTTTGAAGTAAATATGTAATGGAACTCTCCATCAATGATGTGACCGAAGAAATGTGCTTTTCATGAAGGAAAAATAAAGTAGATGAAGGAGTAAAATATGAAAAGAAATTATATAGTTTTTAAATAATGTGAAAAAAGTAAATTATTATTTTATCATGAAAAATCTGACGGGGACACTGATATGTCATCCACGTCAAGCAAGTGAGCAACACACAGCTGTGGAGGTGTTTAGAATATCATATTTGAACAAGTTCAGGTATCCACTTGAAACTTTATAGAGTAACGGGGCCGGGATGTCAAATGAGAAGAAATACAAGTGCCTATTAGGCTATTATGCCAAATATATTCTTTTGGCCCTAGTTAAAGAAAAAAATGTACGTAATATTTTTCTTCACCATTTTGTTAGTTAATCAGCTCTGACTTGCTCAAAAAGGAAAAGAATCTAGTTTGCTACTCCATTTTCAACTTTGAATGTCAGCATTATAAGTTTTTAAAAAATAAAATAAAATTATAGGTTGTTGTATAATTTTATAATATAACAGAATAATAGGGTAGATTTTTTTATAAATAAAACCGAAATGGAATCATAATTAATATAAAGACGTAATTTGTATATGAAAAATTGAACGGTAATTTATATATGAAGCATATAATTTAAGTTTAAAGTAACAACTCATTAAATTCTTTTTCTTTGGCAATCTTGAGTGGCAAGCCAGAAGGTATTGGATATCTTTTTTAGATTTTTCTATTTAATTTTCTGATTGATTCTATTCTTGAGTCCCAACTTAACTAATATCTTTCAACTCGTGTGGTTTATATTTGCTTGTCTTTCCTGAATTTATTTACGTTATTGTAAAATAGTAGGATGGATCTTTATTCTGGTCATCTTTCATATTCCCTCGATTCATTACTTTTTAAAAAGTAAAATGTGTAGCGAGTTTTGCTTAAGTTCTATGCAAGCCTGCATATTATCGCGTTCTACTAGCGACCCCTACGTGATATTTAAAAAGAATATTAATCGAATCGTACTGATATCGAAAAAAAACCGAGATAATTAAAACGATTTCAAAAAATCTAACTTTAGTTTTACAAAATAGAGTGAACGAAAATTAGTGGCCGATATCCAAAGAGCAAAGAAAAGAAGAAAAATAAAGGTGATCGATAAAAAAGAAGAAACTGTTACGAAACTTAGCTCAAAGTAATAACATAAAACAAGAAGATATACAACAATGTAGAGAGAAAGAGAGGGGAGAATCTTATTTCTTCATGTATTCAAGTGTGTACAATGTGATGCCCAAACCCTCTATTTATAGGATGATATAGGTAATACAAAGGGACTCCATAAACATGGTATTAACTATTGAGAACATGGGGGAAGATCATGGAGGTGTGGGAGTTACATCCATAATGGTAAGAAGTAGTGGGGGTTATCTACATAATGGAGAAGAGTAGTGGGAGTTATATTTGATTAGTGGACATCCATATAAATATGTATTTCATAACACTCCCCCTGGGATGTCCATAGATAATGTGCCTCGTTAAAACCTTACTAAGAAAAAACCATGGAGGAAAAAATTTTAGTGAAGGAAAAAGAGTACACATATCTTGTAATACACATTTCTTGCTGCCTCAGTAAAAACCTTGCCAGGAAAACCCAGTGGGATAAAACCTTAGCTAAGGAAAAAAGAGTACAGCGCGTATTTGCCTCCCCCTGATGAAAATATCACTTTATTTCTCGGAGACGCCGAATTCCAAGCTTGTATAACAACTTCTCTAATATTGAGATCGGCAATGCCTTCGTGAATTATTCCGCCAAATTATCACTTGAAGGAATTTCTTGAACATCTATTTCATCATTCTGTTGAAGATCGTGTCTGACAAAGAACTTTGATGAAATATATGATTTATTCAGTCTCCTTCAATATTCTTCTTTCAATTGAGATAAGAAAACATCAGCTTCTTCATTATTATTGGAATCTTCTCTTCAAAGAAAAGTCACACATCTTGTGAAATGATAATATGACAATTCCTCACATACAAATAGATTGTTTGAAGAACAGACTTCAATAAATGTCTGCATTTGCATAAACAACAAAACCTTGACAATATTTGTTAGAATAAACAAATCTATATCAAGGATTTTTTTTGCAATATAATACTAATCATATTTCAATATCTCCATATAGCCTTTATACTCTCAGCTGTTGGGACTATTCGTCCAAACTTCATATTTTTCAGATGAAGTCAATTTTCATTGCATATTTTTCATTTGGCCAATCATTTATCTGTCCAAATTCCATGACAGAGTTGAGCTCAA
>NC_031990.1:12305646-12322142 GCF_001879085.1 Nicotiana attenuata
CATTTGAAACTCAAAAAGTTTCTTTTGAGACTTACTACAATATCAATGTCATGAACAATTTTATTCATCGGGTAGTAACAAATTAGCTCTTCCGGAGCTCGTAATTGATTTTGTACTACAAGATCTTTTGTCACACCATCCATATGGTGAATGTCTCCTTCACGGAGAAAATCATATCATAATAATTGTCATGGTCAAAATCATCATAAGCAAAATTATTTCTTGCTTTACTTTTACCTTTAATAACTTTTTATAAGGCATATCAAATTATTTTTGGCGTACCACATGTACGCGACCAATGACATATTCATGTAATCACACAACAATATTCATTATCTCTCTTTCTCTCAAACCTCCCTTAGAGGTGAGTTGTGGTATGTATCAAATCATGCATTACACGTCTTTATTCATTACTTTTATCACATATTGTTACATTCACCTTAATGAATGAATCTGCATTCTCAATGCACAAGTCACACTCTCTTCAAAGAATGGAGTATAATTATCATGACGTGCTTTATAAATTTTTCATACCAATTTGATGGTAAATATTTCCTTCACCTATTGAAGGATTACTTCGAGAACCCTTATTGTTCTCCTTTTTATAATTACCATAATGATGACTGTTATTATTTGATCTTTGGCACGCCCACGTTCATTGGTCAACCACTTGTCTTCATTTAGACTTATTATGCACTGCTATCACATTCACTTCAAGAATGGAGCAAATCAAGTGGGACAACTTCATGCCTTTTCATGAAAAATATATTATTTTTCTTTAGTCATCACTATGTCATCCATATGGTGCATTGGAACTCAAACCCAATGCCTGACCCATATAAAGACATGTTAGGCCATAATGAGTTGGGACTCGAACCCAACTTTTACAATCATGGATCATCAGGATTCAAAACCCGATGTCTTACCCTCATGGTGCGTTGGGACTTGAACCCACCGTCTTATCCTTATATAATGTTTATCACAAATGGTCTGATTCACATCAGGAATGGAATATAATTTTATGTAGCCACAGAGTAAAATCTATCATAAAAATAAGCAAAATAGAAATGATAAGAACTATTATCAATAAAAATATGATAGAGTACAAACTCGTGTACTAGTATCCTACATATAAACATGTCAATAAGAGAGTCACCATGTAGCGTTATTACTATGTGATGTATTACTGCAAACTAATGCATGACGATTAAATAAAATGCACACAAGAATTGAAACACATAACTAAATATACTTAACTTAAAAAAACAAATAATCTTAAGTAATAACTATTGCTAGCATATTCTGTTTTAATATAGATGATGCCAAAATAGGCTAGTAAAACATAATGATATCACTTTGTCAATTATCAGCATAAAAATGTTGCATCTAATTAGATTAGGCCATCGATCTTAAACTTCCTCGTTAATACATAACATGACCAGAATGCTTTTTAATGTTTCACAAAGATCTTTTAATATCATAGAAAATCAATGATAGCATGATGTTATAATTGTATAAGATCAATTTTAGAACTAGGAACAAAGGTAGTGGACATATACAGCCATACGAGCATGAAAACTTAAAATCAAAGCTTAGTTTTTTCTAAACAAAGCAACTACAAATCTTAAATTTTAACATAAGCTAAATACACAATTTATGGTATAATTTAAAAAATAATACTCCCTGGACAATAGAGGCGAACTAAACATTAATATGGCATACGTAATAATGCCGATATTTCCATTGGTTCAACCAAATTGGTTCAAGGTTGTCGACCATTCATATCTTCTAGGTTGATTAAAGCTTCGTGCTGATAACGTGTTACGAAACTTAGCTCAAAGTAATAACATAAAACAAGAAGATAGACAACAATGTAGAGAGAAAGAGAGGGGAGAATCTTATTTCTTCATGTATTCAAGTGTGTACAATGTGATGCCCAAACCCTCTATTTATAAGATGATATAGGTAATACAGAGGGACTCTATAAACATGGTATTAACTATTGAGAATATGGGAAAGATCATGGAGGTGTGGGAGTTACATCTATAATGGTAAGAAGAAGTGGGGGTTATCTATATAATGGAGAAGAGTAGTGGGAGTTATATTTGATTAGTGGACATCCATATAAATATGTATTTCATAACAGAAGCTGTTTTTTTTTTTTTTTAATTCTTTGAGAAAGAGGGTTTTAAGGGGGGTTTAAGAGTCACAAACCCTAGCTCTACCAATTCCACCACTGCCCCCACCCCCACTATGTCGTCTTCTTCTTCTTCTTCAGAATCCCCACAAACCCACGAACCAAATCCCCAATCCAACACCGTCCCTCAAATAAAAACCCTGAAAACCGAGAACAATCTAGAAACCCAAGAACAAATTCCACAAAAAGACACCCTTTTGGAGGAAAAAGAAGAAAAAAAAGATGAGGATGAAGAAGAAGGAGAATGTGGGTTCTGTTTGTATATGAAAGCGGGTGGGTGCAAAGACCCTTTTACTGAATGGGAAAAATGCGTTGAAGAAGGTGAAAAGAACAAAGAAGACATTGCTGAAAAGTGTTTTGAAGTCACTTCTGCTTTACAGAAATGTATGGAGGCGCATTCGGATTATTACGCCCCAATTTTACAGGTAGAGAAAGATATAGAGGCAAAGGTTATTAAGGAACGCGAGAAGGAGCTAACTGATAACAAGGAATCAGTTTCAATGGAGACTGGATCCGTAGAGGGTTCAAATAGTTTTGACCAAAAGGAAGGCTTGTAAGGTTGGCCAATCAAAAGATTTTTGTTTGTAGCAATTTTTTTTTTTTTTTGTTATACGGTGTTTTTTAACAATGGAAAAATAAAGAATTTAGGTGATTCTTTCAAGAATTGAGAAGGGAACTGAGATTTCCTGATTAAACATATAATTGATAATTGTATTGAAGATACCACAAATTTTGCTTCATATATCATTGTGTTTTTAACTGATGATTGTTTGATTATCATTGTAATTTGTTGTTTACTCAGCTTGGGCAATGGACGTGCACATGATAATTTCTTCTGATTGATGATATACATGAATATAGTTGAATGTTTATAGAGGATTCATATAATCAACCCATTAAGTTTGTGATTGACTATTAAGATATAAGTGATTGATTGATTAACTGATTATAGTATGATGCTGATCTCGGGGAAAGTTTTCTCTTTTTCTTCTTTTCAGCTCTCAATTTGAATATATGGTTGGTCTGGCTAATAGCAGCTGTGGCTACATAACCAATTTGATGTTTGTCTGCTGACGGGGGAATTGGCATTGTCCAGGTTATAGGGCTTCATTGGTTTTATCTATCAAATCGGTAAATCAGACAAAACTTGGCTCTTTGGTGTATTCTTCATTTTGGTATATTTCTTAGTCAATGGAGGGCTCTTAAAAATGTACCAAGTGGACTAATGCAATTATAATGCTAGTCCCGTAGGCCCTGAAAGCTCTATTTGATTATCGTCCTAGTGCCTTATTTTACTTAGTGTCTTGCTATAATAGTTTTAACTTAGTTTAGACTATTGAGGTAAACTCTTCATAATCTTTTTCTCTGTGTGAAGGCAGAGATAGATGAATGACTTTGAGAGGAATGCAAGATTGTTTGTTGGAGAAACACAGAATATTTTTTAGCACTTCTTTATATTTTCTGCCACCAGCAATCAAGATCCCGGAGCTGATCATATATCATTACCGTCACCTTAGCAGTCCACATACAAAAGTTAACAGACTTGGTGTTATGCTAGTATAATTTTAGACTTGACTATTTGTTAATGATGGCGTCATTACCGTTTTCATTTTAGAGAGCTCAGCTTTCAGTCTCTCGTCTTTTTTTTTTCTTTATTAATTTTTAAAGAAAATATCTTACAGATTTAGAGTTTCTTGCTTGAAAATAGCTAGTCTGATGTAGTCTTAGTTGAGTTTGAGACCAAGTCACATATGTCCATAACACGCCGCGTGCATTATTTGTTATTTATTTGGTTTGTGGATAAAGCAAGATAGGTGTTTCTACTGTTACCCAGCCTTTGTGATAAAACAATCTTTCAGTGATTTTGCCAGCAAATACACAAGTTAAACAGCAGAAAAGAAGGTAAACCCTTCTTTTTCTTTCTATTGAATTAGGTTAATCTGTGGAAAAGAGAAGCTTTTGCATATGTACAAACATGAAACATGTAAAGGCTGAGCTTGGCATGACTTCCTGCCGAAAAGTAAAAGAACACCACAAAATCGCAAATAATACTTTACGTATTTGATATTAACTGTTAAAAAAAGCGTTTAACATCTACTCTTTTTAAAACTATCCTTCTGATGTCTTGACATTCCAAATAAAGCAGCCATCTTAATCACATCTTGGTGTCACTTCTTGTTGACTAAGCTCTTCGTAAACTTCTTATGAGTTGTTATTCCAAATAAAGTAGCCATTTTGATCATATCTTGGTGCCACTACTGATCACATATGTTGCTCGGACTCTGCGAAAAAAATGTTGCCGGGTGCGTGTCGGATCCTCCAAAAGTAGTGTATTTTTGGAGGATCCGATAAGAGTGCGGCAACATTTTGGAGAGTCCGCGCAACATAGCTGATCACCAAAGATTTCAGGAACATGTACAACTAGACCTTCTTCATATCCTCATAATGTTGACATGTGGATGTTTCAATGCATCTTAACTGACTGAGGGCTGCCTCTACACAAGTAGTTAAATCTAATGTGCCACCCTGCAGGTCCGTCTGCAACCAGATATTCTAATTCAAATATTATTGCGCTCACCTGCAAGAGGACATTTTTTCAATTGACATTTTCATTGCATTTTCACTAGACATTGTGCCCTCCGGCATAGTAGTCCAGAAAATAGATTAGAATGATACATTTGGAAGTTTTGAACTTGTAGAAACAAAACCTGAAGGATATCGTGGGAGTTATCAGATCTTGAGACTTTTCGAGTTTTCCATTTTACATCTCATATCTATTGCTTGCTTGCTAATTGAATGTCTTCATTTTATGTTAGTTGTATGAGCATTGTGATTCAGTTAATTTTGTTTGTTTATGAATGATTGAAAAAGTGTTATCCACTCGTCTGCACCATGTGTGTGGCCTAGTGGTCAATGAAGTGAGTTAAGAATCATAGGTCTCAAGTTCAAATCCTAGCAGTGGCAAAAACACTAGACAATTTCTTCCCATCTGTCCAAGTCTTGGTGGACAGAGTTACCTGTTATTTGATGTTGGTGGAAGGTAGCATGTATTTTGTGGAATTAGTCGAGCTGCGCGTACGCTACCCCGACACGAGGGTTATAAAAAAAAAGTGTTATCTCTTTATGAGAGAAAAAGAAAAAGTGCTTTTTGCTTGTCTCTTTCTCATGGTTTCAGTTTTACTCCCATGGGCTTTTATGATCTCAATGTTGTATCTCTAGTGCTCCAGAAACTTGAGATTTTCTATTCACTTGTAAAGTGGGGATGATTGTTAAAATGAAAGACCTTCCGCATTTTCTATTCACTGCTTTGCTTGTGTATTGTTATGACACAACAGACTATGGATCTCCACTGTTGCTGCGAGATTACCAGTTTTATGTTGTATCTTGTATAGCATTCATTAAATTGTCCCTTCTGAATCTGATTACACAGAAATTCTGTGTGGAAGTCCTAGGTTTGCCTACAGTCAAGTGAGTAAAATATTTTGCCCCCTTTTCTCGTGTTTATGCCGTAGACATTTAAATTTTTGTTGTTCTCTTCAAATCCTTTTGGTGGCTAGATCAGCGGTTTGACTGAAGCTACATACCGAATTCATCCATGTGTTTGTTCATTTGCGCTCCTGTGTCCATCTGCAATTCCTCTCCGGATTTCATTGCTTTTACTTACCATGATATGATTGAGCATCTCAAGTATTTATTTTTTTGGTAATTAAGAATTATATTTACCATGGAAGAATGTACAATCATTACAAAAACCCAAATAAAAGAAAACAATCTGGAGTTGGACATATGGCCCAAAGCTCCGGTTCTCACCATAACACTCTAACCTACAACTAGCTCATGGATAATAGTTCAATTGTGCCAATCTGCCTGCTAGTTTTGCCTTCATCAAACCTCTGCAATGTACATCTTGAATCACCTGCCTTACTAGTATCTGCACTTCTCTCTGTCTGGTGGATTTCCGTTGAAGGTGTTCGACTCTCCACCATTGACAGCCATTAAAAAACTTTGAATGCGAATTTGGGTTTTCAAAAATCATTATTTGTTTGGATTGGGTGTTGCTGCAAACAATTGGGAATATTTGTTTGGAGTTTATATCTCAATTTTGAGGGTGTTTTGGTGAAGATTAGACTTGATTTTGGCTGAACACATGACATACAATATACTTATATATTGTATGTTCTTACATTATACTTATATATATATATATATATATTTGAATATAGTATGAAAGTTGAAAAATAGTTGTATAATGTAAGAATCGTTGTATAAAATTTGTATTTAAGTTATCAATACAATCTTTTTACATAAAGTTATTGATATGTATCAAAATTGTATTAAGAGAGAAAGTTTTGATTGAAATTTTAGAGAGGAAGAAACACACACCACATACAAAATATATACAACTCAGATACACAATATACAAAAAGACATATTGTATAAAATTTATATGATTGTATTTAAGTTGTATGATGTTGTAGATGTATCTTAACAGGGTAAAAATAATGTATGAAAGTTGTTGATAAGTTGTAAATAAGTGTATACTATATAATTAGTTGTATGAAATTTATTTTTAGTATGTATATTGTTGTAGATATATCAATTTGTACGAAATTTATTTTTAAATTTATATGTTGTACCATCAAATTGTATAATATTAATTGTAAGTACGATGTATCCATTTTAGTGCTGATTTAAATAGATTTTGTTAATTTGTGATAGATTAATGTATTGGGTAAGTTAACTAATCAAGTGAAGTAGACTACTTTACTAGCCCCGCACGATAGTTATTAACCTAGTAAAATCTTTTAATCCAGAACACAAGCTGCTCCAAACGTTCAAGAAAAAAAGAAAGAAAGCTAAAGGCCAGTTGTCCTGGTTGAGCACTCTTTATTCTTGTACAATTTTTGACTTCTTACCAACTTGCGAACAATTGTGAGGTGAGGTTGAATGAATAATGAATTTATATATTTGTGCACAGAATATAAACTTTTTTTTTTCTTTCTTTCGAGAATGAAGAACATGAGATCAAAACTTACATTGTTCAAATGGTGCCTTGCAACAGAGCCAAGGAGATTGATACGTTCCAAAGCAAGGAACAAGCTAACAGCAGTAATTATGAGAGTTTTCAGAACAAGCACAAATGCCCAACGAACAAGTCCACAAATCCCATCTTAATACAGTGGAACACCTTCAAGGAGTTTCTTCAATTTGTAATGTCGAAACTGCTTTAATTGAAGTAGAGATTGACAGTCCGTAGTTTAGCCCACTAGTCTACAACTCTCCAAATGGACAAGGCAATACATAAATGTAGAGAGTGACAGCGACATATATAGTATTACGCAGCGCCTTCCTGAGATTCCGTGAAAGGGCGACGTAAGGCTAAGCAACTGATGTCAGCGCAGTTATTATCTGCCAACTGAGGTCCCCTCCGTACGCTAGACGAGACTGTTATTGTCGTACAGTAAAAACACTATCAAGAGCAATTGAGAGAACAGAAATAAGAATTGAGAATGAAAGAAAGCTTGATTGCATTAATGAAAGTCATTACAGAAAAGCAACACCATGTCGAGGGGAAGAGACTCCAGTACAGAGAATTGTTTGCTTGCTAGAAAGTTTGATTGCTTGATCCTCCCTAATAGTGCTTAAAAAAATAAATCAAAGTTACAAGACTAGACCTAACTAAGCTACAGAAACATAATGGAAGTACATGAAATAAAGCTACTCTATATTTACAATGAAAAGGACTTAGTTTCCTACAAGGTAGAAACAGGCCCGTTGTCAGCAACCTTGTATTTGGCATCATGGTCTGCGCGCGCGGCGCTGTTGGCATCTGCCTGCGACTGGGCGCTGGCGAGGGATATCGGTGGGGCGACAGAGGCACATGCGCACTTGTCACTTGGCGCAGCCAAGAAAGCTTGAATATTTTAGTACAATGTTATGACTCATCTCATATTATTATTTTATTTTCTTGGAAAATACATTATATAATTATATCCTACTAGGAATAAAATAAATATTTGGAGCAACAGTTACATATTTTGTGTTATTAAGACTTTACCGAGGAAAAACCCGAAAACTCGAAAAAAACTCAATCCGACTTTATTGGTTTGGTTTGGTTTATAAATTTAAAAACCCGACATCATTGGTTTGTTTTGGTAATTAAAAAATCCAAACCAGCCCGACCTATGAACACCCCTAATTCGTATATAGAATTAGTCATATGCTTTAAGACTTTTTGATATTTTTATGCTTTTTTTTTGCACTAAAATTTGTACAAGTTTACATTTTTGTTTTGAATTTTGACGGTAAGAACTGAATCATTTAAGAAGAGTATAGCTTATCTCTTTAGATAGTGTTCAAAATTAATAATAATTAAGTTAGTATAAAACATTAAATTTTCTTTCATGCGTTGACATTATGATAAGCATCAATTAAAAGCCCATGATGTACCTATAGTCTCAAAATTCTGCATCCGTCTCTGCTTTCTATTTGCCTTGAAAAATGTTGCAGTTTCTTTCTTGCCAAATGTAGTAAGTAGTCCCAACTCCCAACCATAGCCATATTGTAGACCTCAGCAATTGCAGTGTGTTTGTTGGGGTTTTAAGCATTAATATGGCTTAAAATAGGGTGACTGGGAAATGGAGAGAAATGAAAATTTAACGTTCTCCCCCCCCCCCCCCCCCGACAAAGGGACATTGTCCCATATTGGAAGAGGAAGAGGTTTTTGATGGGTATATAAGCAATTGCTCTTCTTCTAGCTCTTAAAGAGTTGAGAAGAAGGCAAGCCTCACACCGTCGTCGTCGCTCGCTCGGCTCGGCTCGGCTTCGGCTTCGGCTTCGGCTTCGGCTTCGGATTAGGATTAGGATTAATTATTCGGACCAAATTTATTTGTTAATAGTCGTTTTTCCGTTATCCGTTTTCAGTTTTTCGGTTGAGTAATTGAAAATTAACCTCCTCTTCAATTATTGCATAAATTAGCCATTTATGTTATGACATTTATGCTATGGCCGTTTTGCATAAACAACCATTCTGAAGAGTTGCACCTCTTCAGTTTTTAGCCCAACATTGGCTATAAATACAAGTCCATTCTCTCAGAATTTCCATACGATTTTCTGAGTTCTCCTCCTTTCTTCTGCATACTTTTAACTTCAAAGAAAGCAACAGTAAGTGTTATTTGCTACCGAACTTTGTGTTCGCTGAAATACTGGGGTTAAAATACCACTACACCAGTGTGTAATTCGTTCTATCCTGGGAGAAAATAATCCATAACCTTGGGTACTAGGAGGGATCAAATTCCTTAAGGAAACACTGTGAATTCATGGATTAACTTTTGTTTGGTTTATATTTTCTATCTATATATTATTCTACCTTTTCCAGAATTAGTTTACAAATACAGTTTACTAACAAGCTTAAGGAATTTAATTATTTTCTGTATATGTGTTATATTCACTGTTCTGGAGATTAGAACCTTTGTGGTTTTCTACTCCGTCGGAGATTAAAATCTACGTGATTTTAACGTTTGCTTGTGTCATTCTTTTACAGAAATGACTAATGATTAACGGAAACCAAGCTGTTCTGATGGTGACTGCCAGTGCGTCGACAAGCCGAACACCAGCATTGGCACCGGCGGAAAAACCTGGAAAATTTTCCAGGATTGATTTCAAACGGTAGCAGCAGAAGATGTTCTTCTACCTGACTACTTTAAGTCTGCAGAAGTTCATTAAGGAAGATGTTCCTGTTCCGCCCGATGAAACTCCAAAGAAAGAACGCTTTCTTGTCATTGAGGCATGGAAGCATTCTGATTTTCTGTGCAAGAATTATGTTCTTAGCGGACTGGAGGACGATCTGTATAACGTCTACAGTGGCGTGGAGACGTCAAAAGAATTATGGGCTGCGCTTGAAAAGAAATACAAAACTTAAGATGCCGGGTTGAAGCAATTCGTTGCCGCTAAGTTTTTGGACTACAAAATGGTAGATAGCAAGTCTGTTATTACCCAAGTCCAGGAATTGCAAGTGACTATTCACGATCTCCTTGCTGAAGGTATAAATCGAATTAATACTAATGTTGAAAGTAGTAATTTTAGTATTTTTACTAACATAATTTCATTGAAGGTCTTGTCATCAATGAAGCATTCCAAGTAGCAGCAATGATTGAGAAGTTGTCTCCTTTGTGGAAGGACTTCAAAAACTACTTGAAACACAAACGCAAGGAGATGTCGCTTGAAGATCTCATTGTTCAGTTGAGAATCGAAGAGGACAACAAAGCTGCTGAAAAGAGAGGCCGTGGAAACTCAACAATAATGGGAGCAAACATTGTTGAGGATACTTCTTAAAATAAGAGAAAGAGGAAGCAGGCTTATGGACCTAAAAGCAACTCAAGAAAGAAGCGGTTCAACAGAAATTGCTACAACTGTGGGAAAGCTGGACACAAATCTACGGAGTGCCGTGCTCCGAAGAAAGACAAGAAGAAGGGTCAAGCAAACATAGTTGAAAAGCATGAAGATGTTGATGACTTGTGTGCTATGCTTTCTGAATGCAACTTGGTGGGAAATCCTAAGAAGTGGTGGATTGATTCTGGAGCCACTCGCCATGTCTGTGATGTTAGGGAAGCGTTTGCTACATATACTCCTGTTAGACCCAAAGAGACGCTTTCTATGGGAAATGCTGCAACGGCCAAGATTGAAGGATGTGGGAAGATATTTCTGAAAATGACTTCTGGCAAGGTGGTGACTTTGAACAACCTCCTTAATGTTCCCGAGATTAGGAAGAACATAGTCTTTGCTGGACTTCTTGTTAAGAACGGTTTTAAGTGTGTTTTTGTATCCGATAAGGTTGTAATAAGTAAGAACGAAATGTTTGTAGGAAAAGGTTACCTCACTCAGGGTCTTTTCAAGCTGAATGTAATGGTTGTTGAGAATAATAATAAAATTTCAGCTTCGTCTTACTTACTTGAGTCAAATGAATTATGGCATATAAGTTTGGGTCATGTCAATTATAAAACCTTGCGTAAAATGATTAATTTAGAAGTATTGCATAAGTTTGAATGCGACAAATCAAAATGTCAAATATGTGTGGAATCTAAGTATGTTAAACATCCTTATAAGTCAGTTGAAAGGAATTCAAATCCTTTAGACTTAATTCACACAGATATTTGCGACATGAAGTCAATACCATCTCGCGGTGGAAAGAAGTATTTCATAACTTTTATTGACGATAGTACTCGATACTGCTATGTTTACTTACTTAATAGTAAAGATGAAGCAATAGACGCATTTAAGCAATACAAAAATCAAGCTGAAACGCAACTTAACAAGAAAATCAAAATGATAAGAAGTGATAGGGGTGGTAAATATGAATTTCCTTTTGAACAAATATGTTTAGAATATGGAATTATTCATCAAACAACGACCACTTACATGCCCCAATCCAATGGGATTGCAGAAAGAAAAAATTGTTCATTAAAGGAAATGATGAACGCATTGTTGTTAAGTTCTGGTTTGCCACAGAACTTGTGGGGGGAAGCCGTTCTTACGGCTAACCTTATACTAAATTGAGTACCCCATAGCAAAACACAATCCATTCCATATGAAAAATGGAAAAGAAGGAAGTCCAACTTGAATTATTTTAAAGTGTGGGGGTGTTTGGCAAAAGTGCAAGTTCCTAAACCCAAAGGGGGTAAAAATAGGACCGAAACCATTGATTGTGTTTCATAGGATATGCGACCAATGGTAAAGCATATCAATTTTTGGTTCATAAATCAGAAAATCCCGACATTCATAATAATACAGTTATAGAATCAGATAATTCTGAGTTCTTTGAAAATATATATCCGTATAAAAAGAAATGTGAGTCGATTGGTGAAGGAACTAAACTGTCGCGACTCGGATTTCCCACCCTCGGGAGTCGTGATGGCGCCTACTAATACGAGCTAGGCAAGCCAATTATTTGCACCATTTACCTTTTTACCCATTTTATAATCATTAACAATTACGAAGTAATAACATTTAACCAGCGAAATTTAACATAAGCGAAAGAAAATGCAATAAGCTATCAGAACATGAATCCAATACAACTGTTTGAATCTCGACTACCCAGAACTGGTGTCACAGTTTCACAGACGGTCTAAGAATACTACAAATAAAGGTCTGCAAGAATTAAATACAACACTGTCTCTGGAAATGTATGAAAGAAACAGGAATAGTAGATAGAAGGAGACGCCAAGGCCTGCGGACGCCTGCAGGACTACCTCGGGTCGCTTGATGGAGGAGAATCAGCAATCCCACTGCTGTCCGAAATCTACAACACTGGGGTCTGCACAAAAGAGTGCAGAGTGTAGTATCAGCACAACCGACCCCATGTGCTGGTAAGTGCCTAGCCTAACCTCGGCGAAGTAGTGACGAGGCTAGGACCAGACTACCAAATAAACCTGTGCAGTTCAGATATATATAGCGAAAAAGAAATACGGAAATAAATAAGTAAAGATGGGAGGGGAAAACATGCTTCGGGGAAAAATAGGAAAAAAAAAAACAAAATATCAATAGAATGTAAGGGAATAAAAAATCCAACCACTAACAAGAATAAAGAAGAACAAAGGCAGATTTCACTTTCTTTTCACATCTTGCTGCAGGCGTGCTACCCGATCCCATTTCCTGTATCTCGTGGCAGACATGCCACCCGCTCCCATTTCACTTGTCTTGTGGTAGGCGTACCACCCCCTCCCATTTTATTATATCTTGTTGCGGCGTGCAACCTGATCCATATATAATATTGTTGCGGCGTGCAACCCGATCCATATATAATATTGTTGCGGCGTGCAACCCGATCCATACATAATATTGTTGCGGCGTGCAACCCGATCCATACATAATATTGTTGCGGCGTGCAACCCGATCCATATATAATATTGTTGCGGCGTGCAACCCGATCCATATATAATATTTACAATTATAACGAGAGTCCCGACAAGGGATCAAAAAGGTCTACACTATCCCGACAAGGGATTCGACAGCATAAGTAAATACGTCCCGGCGAGGGAGAAACAGCTAGAACCAAACTTGTTCCAACATCTAACTACCTCAGCTATAACCAAACTTGTTCCAACCTCCAACTACCTCAGCTATAACCAAACTTATTCCAACATCTAACTACCTCAGCTATAACCAAACTTGTTTCAACATCTAACTACCTCAGCTATAACCAAACTTGTTTCCCCGAGAATAACCATAACCCTTACCCAACACAAAGAATCATCAACCTAAACATCCGTAATTTCAATTAAGAACACAATGCAAGGGAACCACAACTCAACAATAGCCCGGCAAGGGGCAACATAATTATCTCTCCTCGTTCTCACTTTTACTTCACAATTCACTTCACAACTCGAGCCAATGCTCTAGAGGTTCAATTATCACCTATACTTTCATAATTTGTTATACAACTTGGAGCCAACTCTCCTCAATGTTCATAGGTCACAATTATTTCCACAAACTTTACATAACAATAGAAACCTTCACTAAGCCATGAATAATACAACAAAATCATGGAAATCACAATATAAGACTCACGGTCATGCTCGACACCAACGTATAGATACTCGTCACCATGCCTATACATCCTACTCAACAAGAAACAAATAGCAAATAGGACACAACTCCTAATCCCTCAAGCTAAGGTTAGACCAAACACTTACCTCGAACTTTCACGGCCAACTCAAGCCTCAAACACCGCCTTTCCTTTCGAACTCAGCTCCAAATCAATTGTACCTATACAAAATCGACTTCTTAACATCAATGAACGCTAAATAATCCAATTCCAATGCTTAATTATGGCTTTCTAACCATTTTTCCCAAAAAGTCAAAAATTGACCCCGGGCCCGCTTGGTCAAAACACGAGGTTCGAACCAATACCCGATCACCCATTCACCCACGAGCCCGCATATATAATTGGTTCCAAAATTCGACCCCAAAACGAGGTCTAAATCACAAATAATCAAAAAGCCCTAACTCTACCCAAATCCCTTAATTTTCTACCCTTAAGAACATGATTTAAGCCTAGAAATCTAATGGGTGTTAATGGAAATTGAAGGAAAAGAGTCTAAGATTACATACCTATGAATTGGTGGTGAAATACCCTTTCAAAAATCGCCCAATTTGGTGTTTAGATGAAGAAGTTATGAGTTTTTGGTGAAAATCCCGTAATGGCTACTGTTTTAAGTGCTGGGCGACAGTGTTCATCGCGTTCGCGAGAACACTGCCGCGTTCGCGAAGAGCTGCCAATAAGTGGACTTACGCGATCGCGATTTCCTCTACGCGTTCGTGAAGGGTAAGCCTCCCTGACCTTCGCGTTCGCGGACAGCATTACGCGTTCGCGTAGAAGAAAGACGAGTCCCCAGCCCACCTCCAATTTACACTACGCGTTCGCGTCGCACAGGTCGCATTCGCGATGAGCAACCCCCCAGTGCTCCGCGTTCGCGACTGTGGCTTCGCGTTTGCGAAGCACAAATCCACCCATGTCCCAATTTCCCTTTCGCGATCGCGATGCACAAAAGATCGGTGCACCTGCAGCAGCAATTCTGCAACGTTTCCTAAGTCCAAAACCTTCCGAAACACACCCGAGCCCTCGGGGCTCCTAACCAAACATACATTCTAACTCAATGACATCATACGAACTTAACCGTGCGATCAAATCGCCAAAATAACCTCAATAGCAACAAATTAAACACCAAAATCCATGGAATTTTTTCAAAACTTCTTATATGTGATTTAAGATAACTCTGTGAAGTTTGGTAAGAAACGGAATCCGTTTGACGTGATTCGGACCGTAAATGCAAAGTTTCAAATAGCAAATAGGACGCAACTCCTAATCCCTCAAGCTAAGGTTAGGCCAAACACTTACCTCGAACTTTCACGGCCAATTCAAGCCTCAAACACCGCCTTTCCTTTCGAACTCGGCTCCAAATCAATTGTACCTATACAAAATCGACTTCTTAACATCAATGAACGCTAAATAATCCAATTCCAATGCTTAATTATGGCTTTCTAACCATTCTTCCCAAAAAGTCAAAAATTGACCCCGGGCTCGCTTGGTCAAAACCCGAGGTTCGGACCAACACCCGATCACCCATTCACCCACGAGCCCGAATACATAATTGGTTCTAAAATTCGACCCCAAAACGAGGTCTAAATCACAAATAATCAAAAAGCCCTAACTCTACCCAAATCCCTAATTTTCTACCCTTAAGAACATGATTTAAGCCCAGAAATCTTATGGGTGTTAATGGAAATTGAAGGAAAAGAGTCTAAGATTACATACCTATGAATTGGTGGTGAAATCCCCTTTCAAAAATCGCCCAATTTGGTGTTTAGATGAAGAAGTTATGAGTTTTTGGTGAAAATCCCGTAATGGCTACTGTTTAAGTGCTGGGCGACAGTGTTCATCGCGTTCGCGAGAACACTGCCGCGATCGCGAAGAGCTGCCAATAAGTGGACTTACGCGATCGCGATTTCCTCTACGCGTTCGCGAAGGGTAAGCCTCCCTAACCTTTGCGTTCGCGGACTGCATTACGCGTTTGCATAGAAGAAAGACGAGTCTCCAGCCCACCTCCAATTTACACTACGCGTTCGCGTCGCATAGGTCGCATTCGCGATGACCAACCCCCCAGTGCTCCGCGTTCGCGACTGTGGCTTCGCGTTTGCGAAGCACAAATCCACCCCTGTCCCAATTTCCCTTTCGCGATCGCGAGTGTTACTACGCGATCGCGATGCACAAAAGATCTGTGCACCTGCAGCAGCAATTCTGCAACTTTTCCTAAGTCCAAAACCTTCCGAAACACACCCGAGCCCTCGGGGCTCCTAACCAAACATACGTTCTAACTCAATAACATCATACGAACTTAACCGTGCGATCAAATCGCCAAAATAACCTCAATAGCAACGAATTAAACCCCAAAATCCATGGAATTTTTCTGCTCCCAAGTCAAAAAGCTGGTGAATCCGGCTAGGAGAGCGGTAGGTGACCTCTGCCATTTCGCGAAAGACACGAGTAGGGTTTCATGGGGTCTGCACAACAAGAGTGCAGAGTGTAATATCAGTACAACCGGCCCCATTGTGTTGTAATTTCGGAACCGCAAGTGGGGATTGCTGATTCTCGATCTATCAGGTGACCCGAGTAGTCCTGCAGGCGTCCGCAGAGCCTTGCGCGTCTCCTTCTATCTAACTATTCCTGTTTCTTTCATACATTTCCAGAGACAGTGTTGTATTTAATTCTTCAGACACGTTATTGTTAGTCATCTCTTTACGA
>NC_031990.1:12324104-12346026 GCF_001879085.1 Nicotiana attenuata
ATTCTTAGACCGTCTGTGAAACTGTGACAGCATTTCTGGGTAGTCGAGATTCAAACAGTAGTATTGGATTCATGTTCTGATAGCTTATGCTTTTTCTTCGCTTATGTTAAATCCGCTGGTTAAATGTTATACTTCGCAATTGTAATGATTATAAAACGGGTAAAAGGTAAATGATACAAATAATTAGCTTGCCTAGCTCGTATTAGTAGGCGTCACCACGACTTCCGAGGGTGGAAAATCCGGGTCATGACAAGTTGGTATCAGAGCTCTAGGTTACATGGGTCTCACAGTTCACAGACAAGCTTAGTAGAGTCTGAGGGTTCGGTACAGAGACGTCTGTATTTATCCCCCAGAGGCTACAGAGTTAGGAAAAAGACTTCACATCTATTGTCTCCTGTCGTGCGATTTTGTTCTCTCAGTACTAAACTGAAACCCCTACTCTTGTCCTTTTGCGAATGGAGAGGTCACGTACCGCTTCCCCAACCGGATCACCAGCTTTGACTTGGGAGTAGTTCACTTAGCTATTTTTGGAGAAGTTTCTCCCCATCACTCAGAGAGAGGCCTATTAGAGGCAGTTTGAGCGTCTCTAGCAGGGTTCTATCACTGTTACCCAGTATAAGACCAGATTCATCGACTTGGCTCGTCATGCTCTTATCATACTTCCTACTGAGAGAGAGAGTGAGGAGGTTCATCGAGGGACTAGTCCGGCCCGCTCAGTTAGCTAGAGGTGGAGGTAGAGATGCTAGAGGTGGAGGTAGAGGAATTAGAGGTGGAGGTGCAGGTACTGTCCTGGGTTGTAGTAGAGAAGCTTCGATTATTTTGGCGCCGCATCTGGTCATGCCTAGTGGTTCCTTGGGTGCTCCTGTAATATGTCTGCATCGGTGGGTGATTTTGTTATGGTAGATCGTGTCCATCATTCGTGTAAGTTGTGATTGGGGGTCTTGAGACTCGTGTAGGTTTGTTGCTTCTCGACATGGTTGATTTCGACGTCGTATTGGGGAAGGATTGGTTATCACCTCACCACGCTATCTTGGACTGTCATGCCAAGATTGTGACCTTAGCCTTGCCGGGTTTACTTCGTTTAGAGTGGAGAGGGACTCCTGGTCATTCTACTCGTAGTGTTGTCTCTTATGTGAAGGCTCGGCGTATGGTCGAGAAGGGGTGTTTGGCCTATTTGGCATATTTTCGTGATTCAAGTGCCGAGGTTCCTTCTATTGATTCGGTGCCCGTTGTTCGTGTGTTTCCTGAGGTATTCCCTTCAAACCTGCCGGGTATGCCACCCGACAGGGAAATTGATTTTTGCATTGATTTGGCTCTAGGCACTTATGCCCATTTCTACTCCGCCGTATCGTATGGCCCCGCCTGAGTTGAAAGAGTTAAAGGAGCAGTTGCAAGACTTGCTTGAGAAGGGTTTCATTAGACCTAGTGTTTCACCTTGGGGTGCGCCGGTATTGCTTGTTAAGAAGAAGGATGGGTCAATGAGAATGTGTATTGATTACCGGTAATTGGACAAGGTTACAATCAAGAATAAGTATCCGCTACCGAGGATTAATGGTTTGTTCGATCAGCTTCAGGGTGACAAGGTATTTTTAAAGATTGACTTGAGATCTGGCTACCATCAGTTGAGGATTAGGGCATCCTATGTCCCTAAGACAGCTTTCCGCACTCGGTACGGGCGTTATGAGTTCTTGGTGATGTCATCCGGGTTGACAAATGCCCCAGTAGCTTTTATGGAATTGATGAACCGAGTGTTTAGGACAACACCCGATCACCCATTCACCCACGAGCCCGAATATATAATTGGTTCCAAAATTCGACCCCAAAACGAGGTCTAAATCACAAATAATAAAAAAAGCCCTAACTCTACCCAAATCCCTAATTTTCTACCCTTAAGAATATGATTTAAGCCTAGAAATCTAATGGGTGTTAATGGAAATTAAAGGAAAAGAGTCTAAGATTACATACCTATGAATTGGTGGTGAAATCCCCTTTAAAAAATCGCCCAATTTCTTGTTTAGATGAAGAAGTTACGAGTCTTTGGTGAAAATCCCGTAATGGCTACTGTTTTAAGTGCTGGGCGACAGTGTTCATCGCGTTCGCGAGAACACTGCCGCGATCGCAAAGAGCTGCCAATAAGTGGACTTACGCGATCGCGATTTCCTCTATGCGTTCGCGAAGGGTAAGCCTCCCTGACCTTCGCGTTCGCGGACAGCATTACGCGTTCGCTTAGAAGAAAGACGAGTCCCCAGCCCACCTCCAGTTTACACTACGCGTTCGCGTCGAACAGGTCGCATTCGCGATGAGCAACCCCCCAGTGCTTCGCGTTCGCGACTATGGCTTCGCGTTCGCGAAGCACAGATCCACCCCTGTCCCAATTTCCCTTTCGCGATCGCGAGTGTTACTACGCGATCGCAATGCACAAAAGATCTGTGTACCTGCAGCAGCAATTCTGCAACTTTTCCTAAGTCCAAAACCTTCCGAAACACACCCGAGCCCTCGGGGCTCCTAACCAAACATACGTTCTAACTCAATGACATCATACGGACTTAACCGTGCGATCAAATCGCCAAAATAACCTCAATAGCAACGAATTAAACCCCAAAATCCATGGAATTTTTTCAAAACTTCTTAAAGCATCAAACTTTGCATTTATGGTCCGAATCACGTCAAACGGATTCCGTTTCTTACCAAACTTCACAGAGTTATCTTAAATCACATAAAAGACCTGTACCGGGCGCCAGAACCAAATACGGGCCCGATACCAACATGTTCAAATCAAAATTCATTTCAAATTCCTTTAAACAATTTCAGAAAACAATTTTCTTTAAAAATTCATTTCTCGGGCTTGGAACCTCGGAATTCGATACCGGGCATACGCCCAAGTCCCACATTTTCCTACGAACCCTCCGGGACCGTCAAATTACGGATCCGGGTCCGTTTACCCAAAACGTTGACCGAAGTCAAATTAATTCATTTTTATAGTCAAAATTTATCATTTTTCAAAGATTTTCTCATCTAAGCTTTCCCGCTACGCGCCCGGACTGCGCACGCAATTTGAGGTGATGCTAAAAGAGGTTTTTAAGGCTTCGGGGCGTAGAATTCAATTTAAAAACAAGTGATGACCTTTTGGTTCATCACATAAACAACCTCGGGAAGAAACAAAAGAAAGTACATTTAATCAGGAGGATCCAAGACGTAGTAAACGTCAAAGAACGTCTACATCATTTGAAGCAGATTTTGTGACTTTCTTATTGGAAAATGAGCCTCGAACATTTAAAGAATCTATGTCTTCTTTGGAATCATTATTTTGGAAAGAGGCAGTCAATAGTGAAATAGAATCCATATTGAACAACAATACATGGGAATTGGTTGATCTTCCTCCTGGAAATAAACCTTTGGGTTCTAAATGGATTTTTAAGAGAAAAATGAAAGATGATGGCACTATTGATAAATTTAAGCAAGACTTGTACTCAAAGGGTATATAGACAACGAGAAGGTCTTGACTACTTTGATACATACTCTCCAATGACAAGAATTACGTCCATACGGACGTTAGTAGCATTAGCTGCAGTGTATGGTCTTGAAATTCATCAAATGGATGTTAAGACGACCTTCTTGAATGGAGATTTGGAGGAAGAAATCTACATGGAACAATGTGACGACCCAAAGGGTCATCACCTGTTTTTAATTGAATTCTGTGTCTCTTAGGCCTTGAAAACCTCATTTAGAGTTGCCTCAATTTGCGTGCGTAGTCCGGGTGTGTAGCCGGAAAACTTAAATATGAAATTCTGTGAAAAATGCTAAGTTTTGATGTTAAAATGAATAAATTTGACTTTGATCAACATTTTGGGCAAATGGACCCGGACCCGTAATTTGACGGTCCCGGAGGGTCCGTAGGAAAATATGGGACTTGGGCGTATGCCCGGAATCAAATTCCGAGGTCTCAAGCCCGAGAAATGAATTTTTTAGTAAAATTGTTTTCTGAAATGGTTTAAGGAAATTTGAAGTGAATTGATTAGAATATGTTGGTATCGGGCCCGGTTTTTTGTTTCGACGCCCGGTATTTGGTTCCGGCGCCTGGTACAGGTCTTATATATGGTTTAAGTCATTCCTGTGAAATTTGGTAGAAAACGGACGTCGTTTGACGTGATTCAGACTTAAATTGGAAAATTTGATGTTTTATGAAGTTTGAAAGAATTCATGGATTTTGAGGTTTAATCCGATGTTTATGATGTTATTTTGGCGATTTGATCGCGTGAGTAAGTCCGTAGGATGTTTTTGAGGTTGTGTGTATATTTGGTTTGGAGCCTCGAGGGCTCGGGTGAGTTCTGGATAGGCCACGGGTGCATTTTTAACTTTGAAAAAATTTGCTGGTGTTTCAGACCTGCAGGCTTCGCAATTGCGAAGCCTGTCTCGCAAATGCGAGAGGTGACCTGGGAAACTTACTTCACAAATGCGAAGTCTATGTCGCAAATGCGACGCCCGCTGAAATCCTCTATGATCGCAAATGTGAGGACGCCCTTCGCAAATGCGATCTACGCTGGGATGGCTTGAAGTCGCAAATGCGACTATTTGTTCGCAAATGCGAAAAAGCCCAGACTTCCTAAGAGTTCCACAAATGCGAACATGGTTTCGCAATTCCCATATCTGCCGAGGTCGGGGTTCGCAATTGCGAACCCCTGTTCGCATTTCCCATAACTGAGACCTGCAATTTTTACACTTAAACGATTTTGAACCCCATTTTTCATATTTTCTCAAACCCAAACACACTTAGGCGATTTTCCAAGAAACAAGTCTTCTTCCAAACCAATTGTAAGTTAGTTTTTACTCATTTCTTTCAATCACTAACATCTTTTAACATGATTCAACCTAAAATCAAAGATTTTCATGGGGGAAATTGGGTGTTTTGGGTAGAATCTAGGTTTTTCAAAAATTGGGATTTGGACCTCAATTTGAGGTCCGCTTTTAAAACAAATTATGTATTTGAGTTCATGGGGGAATGTGTAATCGGATTTTGGTTTGAACCTCGGGTTTTGACCACGTGGGCCCGAGGGTGATTTTTGACTTTTTGGGTAAAACTTTGGAAAACTCATTTTCATGCATTGGGGTTGATTCATTTAGTGTTTATTAATGTAATTAAGTAATTTGTGATTAGATACGAGCGAATTGGCGGTGGAATCAAGGGGTAAAGCTATAATTGAGGCTTGAGTTATGTTCAAGGCATCGAGGTAAGTGTTTGGTCTAACCTTAGCTTGAGAGATTAGGAGTTGAGTCATATTTGCTATGTGTTTTCTTGTGGAGTACGACGTATAGGCATGGTGACGAGTATCTATACGTCGGTGTCGAGCATGACCGTGAGTCTTAAATTGATATTTGTTGTATTCTTGAATAATGCTAAGATTGCAATAGTGAGTAGATCTGTGGTATTGAGCAAAGGCTTAGCTTATTTTCGTAGAAGTTATTTATGAGTTAGAAATGGTGAAAATGGAGATGATTAGAAGTTGAACTGAGGTTGGTTATAACTGGTTCTCCCTTGCCGGGAGGAATATACTTGTACTGTTGAGTTCCCTTGCCGGGATGGAATATTTTATGGTTAATCCCTTGCCGGATTTTTTGTCATGATTACTGTAAGTTGTATATTTGGAATGGGTTGCGCGCCGCAATATTTTTATTTATGTATATATTATATTGGATCGGGTTGCACGCCGCAACAGATATATTATATTATTGGATCGGGTTGCACGCCGCAACAGTTATATATATATATATATATATATATATATATATATATATATATATATATATATATATATATATATACATATGGATTGGGTTGCGCGCCGCAACAGTAGTGTTATCATATTGTTTTAGATACTGTACTGTTCTTTCATACTTATTTAGTTTCTGCTAAGTTGAACTGTTTCCCCGAGGCATGTACCCCCTCCCTTTTAACTACTCATTACTTGTTTATTTTTCTGCAAAATATTATATATATCCACATAGGTTTATCTGAAGTCTGGTCCTAGCCTCGTCACTACCTCGCCGGGGTTAGGCTAGGCACTTACCAGCACATGGGGTCGGTTGTGCTGATACTACACTCTGTGCTATTTTGCACAGATCCAGGTACCGGAGCAGCATACGGTGCGCAGCAGTAGTTCGGGAGCCAGCCTTCAGTCCACGAGATTCTGAGGTAGTCCTGCAGGCGCCCGCAGGCCCGACATCTCTTCTATCTATTCTGATGCACTGTTTCCTTTTGTATCCGAGACAGACTTTATTCCTTGTTTCAGACAGTTGTATGTAGCACTCTTAAATAGTCCGTGAATGTTGTGACATCAGTTCTGGGTAGAGGCATATGTGGATTTTTCCTTATTATTTTTGTTTATTTCGTTTAAGTCTTCCGTTAAGTTACGAATTCCGCTATTGTTACATATTTATTTCCTGTTAATTAAACTATTAGAAAATAGATTTTAAAGCAAAGTATTTATGGATTCTATATGTGTGGCTTGCCTAGCTTCTACGAGTAGGCGCCATCACGACTCCCGAGGGTGGGAATTCCGGGTCGTGACAAGTTGGTATCAGAGCTCTAGGTTACATAGGTCTCACAATTCACAGAAAAGCATAGTAGAGTCTGAGGGATCGGTACGGAGACGTCTGTATTCATCCCCCAAAGGCTACAGAGTTAGGAAAAGTTTCACATTTGTTCTTTCTTGTCGTGCGGTTTGGTTTCTCAATGCTAATTGAAATTCTACTCCGTTCTTTCACAGATGGCGAGAACACGCGCTTCCTCATCTACTGATCAGCAGTCCGAGCTCCTAGCAGCTCCCACGAGGGGCGGAGGGCGAGGCCGAGGCCGTGCTAGAGGCCGAGGCAGGGGCAGAGCTCAGCCCAGGGCAGCAGCACCAGTGGCGGAGCCTCAGGTTGACTTTGACGAGGAGGTTTCGGCCCCAGCCCCAGCAGTTCCGGTAGGCCCAGCTCAGGTCCCAGGGGGGTTTATTGCTACCCCAGTTCTTCAGGATGCTCTGGTCCGTTGGAGGGTCTCATGGAGAGTGTCACCCGTGCAGGCTTGCTTCCTGTAGCACCAGCCACTTCTCAGGCTGGAGGAGGAGCCCGAACTCCTTCTACTCGTACTCTGGAGCAGGTAGCTCCCCTGATTCAGACTCCAGCAGTTCAGCCAGTTGGAGCAGCTCAGCCGGGTGTGGTAGCCCAGGCCGGTGATGGAGCAACTATGTCTGTCGAAGCTTTATGGATATTGGACAGGTTCACCAAGCTCTTCACTACTACCTTCAGTGGTGCATCTACTGAGGATCCCTAGGATTATCCGGACAGCTGCCACGAGGTTCTTCGGAACATGGGTATTGTTGAGACCAATGGGGTTGATTTCGCTACATTCCGCTTGTCTGGATTTGCCAAGACTTGGTGGAGGGATTATTGCTTAGCTAGACCAGTAGGGTCGCCAGCCTTGACCTGGGGGCAGTTCACAGCTATTTCTGGAGAAGTTTCTCCCTATTACTCAGCGAGAGGCCTATCGGAGGCAGTTCGAGCGCCTTCAGCAGGGATCCATGACAGTCACCCAGTACGAGACCAGGTTCATTAATTTGGCTCGCCATGCTCTTATTATACTTCCCACTGAGAGGGAGAGAGTGAGATGGTTTATTGATGGACTCATTCAGCCTATTCGTCTCCAGATGGCTAGGGAGGCTGGGAGTGAGATATCCTTCCAGGAGGCGGCCAATGTGGCCCGGTGAGTTGAGATGGTATTATCGCAGGGGGTGGTCACAGGGCAGACAAGAGACCCCGTCAGTCAGGTAGATTCAGTGGTGCCTCTCTGGAGGCAGAGATTCATACGATAGGGGTCATCCTCCTAGGCCCTTCCACTCATCACTCCAGGTTTCTCACGGTGCCTCAGGTGGCCGTGGTTCTCGCGGGCAGTATTCTAATCAGCAGTCCTACAGTGTACCATCAGCTCCTATCAGTGCACCGCCGCTCCAGAGCTTTCGGGGTGGTCATTCAGGCCGCCAGGGTCAGCCTCAGTTTCCGCAGCCGCAGCATTCGGGTGGGTGTTATGAGTATGGTGACTATGGTCACATCAAGAGGGCTTGTCCGAGGCTAGTGGGTACTCAGTCGCAGCAGCAGGATCCCTATCCTATGATTCAGGCACCAGATGTTCCACAGGCCGCCCAGCCAGCTAGAGGCGGGGGCAGAGGTGCTAGAGGGGGAGGTAGAGAATTTAGAGGTAGAGCTCAGACCGCCAGAGGTGGAGGCCAGCCAGCAGCAGGCCATCCCAGAGAGGTAGATTAGAGTGGTGGGGCTCAGCCCCGGTGTTATGCTCTTCAGTCCAGACCCGAGGCAGAGGCTTCAGATGCGGTTATTACAGGTACGGTTTTGGCTTGTGATAGGGATGCTTCAGTGTTGTTTGATCCGGGTTCTACGTATTCGTGTGTGTCATCTTATTTTGCCCCGTATTTGGTCATGCCTAGTGATGCATTGGGTATTCTTGTTTATGTGTCTACACCGGTGGGTGACTCTATTGTAGTCGATTGAGTTCATCGTTCTTGTGTTGTAGTGATTGGGGGTCTTGAGACTCGTGTAGATTTGTTGCTTTTAGACATGGTTGACTTTGATATTATATTGGGGATGGAATGGTTATCACCTTACCACGCTATCATGGACTGTCATGCCAAGACTGTGACCTTAGCTTTACCGGGTATGCCTCGTTTAGAGTGGAGAGGGACTCCTGTTCATTCTACCCGCAGTGTTATATTGTATGTGAAGGCTCGGCGTATGGTCGAGAAGGGGTGTTTGGCCTATTTAGCCTATGTTCGTGATTCTAGTGCTAAGGTTCCCTCTATTGATTCTGTGCCCGTTGTTTGTGAGTTTCCTAATATTTTTCCTTCATACCTGCTGGGTATGCCACCTGATAGGGATATCGACTTCTGCATTGATCTGGTTCTGGGCACTCAGCCCATTTCTATCCCGCTGTATCGTATGGAGCCGCCGGAGTTGAAAGAGCTACAGGAACAGTTGCAGGATTTGCTTGAGAAGGGTTTCATTAGACCCAGTGTTTCACCTTGGGGTGCGCCGGTGTTATTTGTCAAGAAGAAGGATGGGTCAATGAGAATGTGTATTAATTACCGGCAACTGAACAAGGTAACGATCAAGAATAAGTATCCGCTGCCGAGGATTGATGATTTGTTCGACCAGCTTCAGGGTGCCAGGGTATTTTCCAAGATTGACTTGTGATCTGTATGGCGTTGCATGTGAGGTGTTCACGGATCACTAGAGTCTTCAGTATTTGTTCAAGCAAAAGGAGTTGAATTTGAGGTAGAGGAGGTGGTTGGAGTTGTTGAAGGATTATGATATCACCATTTTATATCATCCGGGAAAGGCCAATGTGGTGGTCGATGCTTTGAGTAGGAAGTCAGCCAGTATGGGCACTCTTGCTTATATTCCGATCGGTGAGAGGCCGCTTGCTTTGGATGTTCAGGCTTTAGCTAATCAGTTCGTGAGACTGGATGTTTCTGAGCCGAGTCGTGTGTTAGCTTGCACGGTCGCTCATTCTTCATTATTGGAGCGTATCCGTGATCGGCAGTATGATGATCCCCATTTGTGTGTCCTTAGAGACACGGTGCAGCGCGGAGGTGCCAGGCAGGTTACCTTAGATGATGATGGAGTTTTGAGATTACAGGGTCGAGTATGTGTGCCTAATGTGGATGGGCTCCGAGAGTTGATTTTGGAGGAGGCCCATAGCTTCCGGTACTCTATTTATCCGGGCGCCGCGAAGATGTATCAGGATTTGTGGCAGCATTATTGGTGGCGTAGAATGAAGAAGGATATCGTAGCATATGTGGCTCGTTATTTGAATCGTCAGCAGGTTAAGTACGAGCATCAGAGGCCTGGTGGTATATTTCAGAGGATTGAGCTTCCCGAGTGGAAGTGGGAGCGGATCACTATGGACTTTGTTACTGGACTTCCGCTGACTCGGAAGAAGTTCGACGCAGTTTGGGTGATTGTTGATAGGCTGACCAAGACAGCACATTTCATTCCTGTGGCAGTCTCCTATTCATCTGAGAGGTTAGCTGAGATCTATATTCGGGAGATTGTTCGCCTTCATGGTGTGCCCGTATCTATCATTTCGGACCGGGGTACACAGTTTACCTCGCGTTTCTGGAGGGCAGTTCAGCGAGAGTTGGGCACACGGGTTGAGTTGAGCACAACATTTCATCCCCAGACGAACGGTCAGTCCGAGCGGACTATTCAGATTTTGGAGGATATGCTCCAAGCTTGTGTTATTGACTTTGGAGGTTCGTGGGATTAGTTCTTGCCTTTAGCGGAGTTTGCCTACAACAACAGCCACCAGTCGAGCATCCAGATGGCTCCTTATGAGGCCTTATATGGTAGGCGGTGTCGGTCTCCGGTTGGATGGTTTGAGCCGGGAGAGGCTCAGTTGTTGGGTACGGATCTGGTTCAGGAGGCCTTGGACAAGGTCAGGATCATTCAGGATAGGCTTCGTTCAGCTCAGTCCAGGCAAAAGAGTTACGCAGACCGCAAGGTTCGAGATGTGGCTTTCATGGTCGGTGAGCGGGTATTGCTCCGACTGTCGCCTATGAAGGGCGTTATGAGTTTGGGAAGAAGGGCAAGCTTAGCCCTAGGTTCATTGGTCCGTTTGAGATTGTTGATCGAGTGGGAGAGGTGGCGTATAGACTTGCTTTGCCGCCGAGCTTATCAGCCGTGCATCCAGTGTTTCATGTGTCCATGCTTCGGAGGTATCATGGCGATCCAACCCACGTATTAGATTTCAACACTGTCCAGTTGGACAAGGACTTGTCTTATGAGGAGGAGCCGGTGGCTATTATAGACCGGCAGGTTCGTCAGTTGAGGTCGAAGAGTTTTCCTTCTGTTCGTGTTCAGTGGAGAGGTCAGCCTCCTGAGGCATCGACCTGGGAGTCTGAGTCTGATATGCGGAGCCGTTATCCTCATCTTTTTCCCGACTCAGGTACTTCCTTCTTTTGTCCGTTCAAGGACGAATGGTTGTTTTAGACGTGCAGAATGTGATGACCCAAAGGGTCATCAGGGTCATCACCTATTTTTAATTGAATTCTGTGTCTCTGAGGCCTTGAAAACCTCATTTAGAGTCGCCTCAATTTGCGTGCGCAGTCCGGGTGCATAGCCGGAAAGCTTAAATATGAAATTCTGTGAAAAATGCTAAGTTTTGATGTTAAAATGAATAAGTTTGACTTTGGTCAATATTTTGAGCAAACGGACCCGGACCCGTAATTTGACGGTCCCGGAGGGCCCGTAGGAAAATATGGGACTTGGGCGTATGCCCAGAATCGAATTCCGAAGTCCCAAGCCCGAGAAATGAATTTTTAGTAAAATTGTTTTCTAAAATGGTTTAAGGAAATTTGAAGTGAAAATTGATTAGAACATGTTGGTATTGGGCCCGTATTTTGGTTCCGGCGCCTGGTACAGGTCTTATATATGGTTTAAGTCATTCCTGTAAAATTTGGTTGAAAACAGACGTCGTTTGACGTGATTCGGACTTAAATTGGAAAATTTGATATTTTATGAAGTTTGAAAGAATTCATGGATTTTGAGGTTTAATTCGATGTTTATGATGTTAAGTCCGTAGGATGTTTTTCAGATTGTGTGTATATTTGGTTTGGAGCCCCGAGGGCTCGGGTGAGTTCTGGATAGGCCACGGGTGCATTTTAACTTTGAAAAAAATTTGCTGGTGTTTTAGACCTGCAGGCTTCGCAATTGCGAAGCCTGTCTCGCAAATGCGAGAGGTGACCGGGGCAACTTCCTTCGCAAATGCGAATTTTATGTCGCAAATGCGACGCCCACTGAAATCCTCTATGATCGCAAATGCGAGGACGCCCTTCGCAAATGCGATTTACGCTGGGATGGCTTGAAGTCGCAAATGCAACTATTTGTTCGCAAATGCGAAAAAGCCCAGACTTCCTAAGAGTTCGCAAATGCGAACATGGTTTCGCAATTCCCATATCTGCAGAGGTCGGGGTTCGCAATTGCGAACCCCTGTTCGCATTTCCCATAACTGAGACCTGCAATTTTTACACTTAAACGATTTTGAACCCCATTTTTCATATTTTCTCAAACCCAAACACACTTTCCAAGAACAAGTCTTCTTCCAAACCAATTGTAAGTTAGTTTTTACTCATTTCTTTCAATCATTAACATCTTTTAACATGATTTCAACCTAAAATCAAAGATTTTCATGGGGGAAATTGGGTGTTTTGGGTAGAACCTAGGTTTTTCAAAAATTGGGGATGTGGACCTCAATTTGAGGTCCGATTTCAAAACAAATTATGTATTTGAGTTCGTGGGGGAATGGGTAATCGGGTTTTGTTCGAACCTCGGGTTTTGACCACGTGGGACCGGGGGCGATTTTTGACTTTTTGGGTAAAACTTTGGAAAACTCATTTTCATGCATTGGGGTTGATTCATTTAGTGTTTATTAATGTAATTAAGTAATTTGTGATTAGATACGAGCGAATTGGCGGTGGAATCAAGGGGTAAAGCTATAATTGAGGCTTGAGTTGTGTTCAGGGCATCGAGGTAAGTGTTTGGTCTAACCTTAGCTTGAGGGATTAGGAGTTGAGTCATATTTGCTATGTTTTTTCTTGTGGAGTACGACGTATAGGCATGGCGACGAGTATCTATACGTCGGTGTCGAGCATGACCGTGAGTCTTAAATTGATATTTGTTGTATTCTTAAATAATATTAAGATTGCAATAGTGAGTAGATCCGTGGTATTGAGCAAAGGCTTAGCTTATTTTCGTAGAAGTTATTTATGAGTTAGAAATGGTGAAAATGGAGATGATTAGAAGTTGAACTAAGATTGGTTATAACTGGTTCTCCCTTGCCGGGACGAATATACTTGTACTGTTGAGTTCCCTTGCCGGGATAGAATATTTTATGGTTAATCCCNATATATATATATATATATATATATATATATATATATATGTTTATATATATATATATATATATATATATATATGGATCGGGTTGCGCGCCGCAACAGTAGTGTTATCATATTGTTTTAGATATTGTACTGTGCTTTCATACTTATTTAGTTTCTGCTAAGTTGAACTGTTTCCCCGAGGCATGTACCCCCTCCCTTTTAACTGCTCATTACTTGTTTATTTTTCTGCAAAATATTATATATATCCGCATAGGTTTATCTGAAGTCTGGTCCTAGCCTCGTCACTACCTCGCCGGGGTTAGGCTAGGCACTTACCAGCATATGGGGTCGGTTGTGCTGATACTACACTCTGTGCTATTTTGCACAGATCCAGGTACCGGAGAAGCATACGGTGCGCATCAGTAGTTCGGGAGCCAGCCTTCAGTCCACGAGATCCCGAGGTAGTCCTGCAGGCGTCCGCAGGCCCGACATCTCTTCTATCTATTCTGATGCACTATTTCCTTTTGTATCCCACACAGACTTTATTCCTTGTTTCAGATAGTTGTATGTAGCACTCTTAGATAGTCCGTGAATGTTGTGACACCAGTTCTGGGTAGAGGCATATGTGGATTTTTCCTTATTATTTTGGTTTATTTCGTTTAAGTCTTCCGCTAAGTTACGAATTCCGCTGTTGTTACATATTTATTTCCTGTTAATTAAACTGTTAAAAAAATGGATTTTAAAGCAAAGTATTTATGGATTCTAAATGTGTGGCTTGCCTAGATTCTACGAGTAGGCGCCATCACGACTCCCGAGGGTGAGAATTCCTGGTCATGACAAACAACCTGAAGGGTTTGTGGTTCTAGGTAAAGAAAAGAAGGTATGTAGACTTGTTAAGTCCCTTTACGGACTAAAACAAGCACCCAAACAATGGCATGCGAAATTTGACCAAATAATGTTGTCAAATGATTTCAAGATAAATGAATGTGATAAATGTGTGTACATTCAAAATGTTCCAAATCACATGGTTATCGTTTGCTTATATGTGGACGATATGCTGATAATGAGTAATGACATTGCCAACATAAATGCTACTAAGCGTATGCTAACTAGCAAGTTTGATATGAAGGACTTTTAAATTGCTGATTTAATTCTGGAGATTAAGATCCATAAGACTCCTCAAGGTCTGGCATTGTCACAATCTCATTATATTAAGACGGTACTTGAAAAATTCAAGCACTTAGGGTTTAAAGTTGCAAAGACTCCAATTGACGTGAATCTTGCATTAGCAAAGAACAAAGGCCAAAGCATATCACAATTGGATTATGCTCGTGTGTTGGGATGCTTAATATACATCATGAATTGTACACGACCAGATATAGCTTGTGCTATAAGTAAATTAAGTCGATACACGAGTAATCCAGGTCAATCTCGTTGGATGGCAATGAAACTAGTTTTGGGATATTTAGAACATACCCAGGGCTTTGCTTTGCACTACAGTAAATATCATGCGGTGAATGAGGGATACTGTAATGCAAATTGGATCACCGGTTCAGCTGATTCGAAGTCCACAAGTGGATATGTATTAACTATTGGTGGAGAGCGGTATCTTGAAAGTCATCTAAACAAACTTGTATTGCCCACTCTACAATGGAGGCTGAATTCATAGCCTTAGATAAAACCGGTGAAGAAGCTGAATGGCTCCGGAATTTTTTGGAAGACAATCCATTTTGGCCCAAACCGTTGGTACCAATATGCATACATTATGATAGTCAAGCGACAATTGAAAAGGCTGGGAGCGTTATGTATAATGGTAAATCTCGTCATATATGATGAAGACATAAAACCGTTCGGCAAATACTCTCTAGAGGAATTATCGCGATTGACTATGTAAAGTCAAGTGATAATGTGTCGGATCCACTTACAAAAGGCCTAACTAGAGAGGTAGTTGGGAAATCATCAAGAGGAATGGGACTATGGCCGAGAACAAGTCATTGTGGCGGTAACTCTACCTAGAAGACTGGAGATCCCAAGATCTAGGTTCAAGGAGATCAAACAAAGTCATTAATGACGGTTCAACATTGTCAACTAAAATTTTGGTCCATTCTCGTGATGAGACAATGTTCAGTACCAAAGATAAAGTATTATGGCTTTTTAATGATTTCTAAATTTGATACAGGGTATATCAAATAGTGCATCTACGGGATGACACATTTAGGAATCACCTATGTAAGTGTGAAGTGTTAGCCGCTTCAAGGAGAATTTTGTAAGGTCAATTATCTACGCACTTATGAAACCAGGCGGTGTTCATGGCTGAAACGAACACAACAATGAGAACTAAAGACGGTTAAGGGTTGGTTGTGTGACTTATGGTTGTCTAGGTATACACCAAAGTTCAACGATTCAAAGATATCAAATCTACCGATTGACCGAGTATATCCGACATAAGTTCACTACGGAAAGTTCAAAGGGAAACCTACTTATCCAGGTGCAATTAATCCTTGCTTGTGAATCACACAGTTTTTCATGCATATTTCCATGATATAGTCATTCCCCATTCATGTGGGAGACTGTTGGGGTTTTAAGCATTAATATGGCTTAAAAGAGGGTGAATGGGAAATTGAGGGAAATAAAATTTTTAAATGAAATATTAAGTACCCCCCCCCCCCCCCCCCGACAAAGGGACATTGTCTCATATTGGAAGAGGAAGAGGTTTTTGATGGGCATATAAGCAATTGCTCTTCTTCTAGCTCTTAAGGAGTTGAGAAGAAGACAAGCCTTGCGCCGTCGTCGTCGTCGCTCACTCGGCTTCGGCTTCGGCTTCGGATTTGGATTTGAATTTTGGATTTGGTCAAATGATCGTTTGATTGATTAATTTTTTGGACCAAATTTATTTGTTAATAGTAAATATTAACTGAAATGTTATTAAATATCTATTTTAATAACAGAATATTAATATTAATATTATATTAATATTAAATCCAACGGAATATTAAACGTTTTTCCGTTATCCGTTTCAATTTTTCGGTTGTGTAACTGAAAATTAACCTCCCTCTTCCATTCCCGGTTTATTATTGCATAAATTAGCCATTTATGTTATGGCATTTATGCTATGGCCATTTTGCATAAACAGCCATTCTGAAGAGTTGCACCTCTTCAGTTTTCAGCCCAACATTGGCTATAAATACAAGTCCATTCTCTTAGAATTTCCATACGATTTTCTGAGTTATCCTCCTTTCTTCTGCATGCTTTTAACTTCAAAGAAAACAACAGTAAGTTTGATTTGCTATCGAACTTTTTGTTCGTTGAAACACTGGGGTTGAAGTACCACTACACTAGTGTGTAATTCGTTCTATCCTGGGAGGAAATAATCCATAACTTTGGGTACTAGGAGGGGATTAAATTTCTTAAAGAAACACTGTGAATTCAGTGGGCTCGGATTAACTTTTATTGGTTTACATTTTCTGTTTATATATTATTCTATCTTTCCTAGAATTAGTTTACAAATACGGTTTACTAGCGGTGTTCCCTTTCATTTTTCCTCAGCCATAGTTATTCTGTAGACCTTAGCATTTGTATTTCTTGCTGCTTATTTCTCCTCTGGCAATGGTTTCTTGCCCATTCATCTCAATTTGTTTTGTTGCCAATGTTGTCCCTACTAATTGATGGATACTGGATGACACCTCCTAACGAGCGCATCAACATATTAAAGAGAGCACGCATCACAATTTTATTATACCAATGCCTTTAACTTTAACAGAGAAGGAAGTGGAATAATTTTGACCTAATGTAGGGTTTGGTTTGCGGGAGTACATGCATTATGTTATGTGTTAATTTTATGTATTATTTTGGAAGTGATATACAATTAGACATCTCTATAACATCATCCCTATATAACAACACCTCACTATAAAAGTCAACCTTTTCCGGAATTAATTTTCATGTTATGTTATAATATATGTTCTGTATAACAGCACTTTGCTATATCATCCAAACAGTTATAGAGAGGTCTGACTGTAATATAGAATAATAATATGTGTATTAGCAATGTCGGGATTAAACTACTTAAAGATAAAAATATCAAGTAATTCATGTATAATAATCTACCTATTATTAATTATATTAATAATCCCTTTATTATTAATTCCCGATATATATTATAATCCCCCATATATGAACCAAATTGCTAAAGAAACAAGGAAAAATAAATAAAATACTCCGTAAAATAAGAAGAAAAGCTTCCAAAAAAGTAGTTGTAGACTCGTAGTACAAAAGAAAAAAACCCCATGGGATTCATTACCGAATCAAACCTTCCTACTCTCAATCAAATCAAAAAGTCTTGTTCCTGTTAACATCTACGCCATCATTATCATTATCATCATCATCATCATCATCCCTCTCTCTTTCTTGTTTTCGTAATCATACCCCAAAACAAAATATCTATCAATTATTATTCCCAATTTTGCTCTTAATAATGATTCCCACGATGCCAATAATTCTAATCTTGATGTTATTTGCGACGCAAATACAGTCAGTGCAATTCGAAGTATTATCGGGTCACACAAAATGCATAGCAGAAGACATAAAGAGTCATTCCATGACTGTTGGCAAGTACCATATTGTCAATCCCAATGATGGCCATCCTTTACCTGACTCTCACAAAGTTACCGTCAGGGTAATTTTCATTTTCGGCTCTGATTTTTGATTTGAATCAATTGGGTCTATTTAATTTGATCTTTGTATGGTAAAGTTATGAGCTTTTTGGATGTTTCAGTAACCTATCTATTTCCAGTGTCTCTTGGTTGCATACTAGACACCAGAAACCTTCTACAAACTAATTGGGATCGGCTATTTGAATATGTTAATTGTACTTATTCCATTTCAATTTATGCGAATCTATTTACTTTTTAGTCAGTTTCAAAAAAAATGAAAATGAACCCATTCCTAACAAGGAAACTCTTAATTTTAGAGTTCCTATATTACTGTTAATGAGAAGCTTTCACGGTCACACAAATGATATGATATGATATGTTATACACCACAAGTTTCTAAAGATTTATAGACACAAACATATTTACAACCACAAGTTTCAAAAATATTCCTATTTTTTTCTTAAACTTTGTGCCCAGTCAAATAGGTTCATATAAACTTAAACGAGGGATTATAGTGTTTGCCCCTTTTGGTTTTGTTTCATTCTAATTGTGTTGATGTAGTATGTGTCTAAGAGAGCATGTAAAATATTCTCAGTAATTGACTAGTTTTAAGATGATATCAACCTTAGCCACCTCCTTTATCGGAATTGGAATTCGTATGTGAGCTAATGTAGGATGCAAAACTAAAAGAGGTGTAGTTAGCTTCTTAACCTTGAAGTTGATTTTTCGGTTAGTGAAAATCTGTTTCATTCTTTTGCATTTTGTCCGGATCAACCAAAAATTATGAATTTTAATTAGAGCTTGGTTTTCTTTAAAGGTGTTGGGACACACGAGTAATAAGGGTATGTGTGATCTAGAAGTTTCAGAGGTTTCTTTTTTGAGAAAAGGGATTTCCATAGGTTCAAAAACTAAAAGTTATGCTCCGGTTTCGTGCAGAAGACGAGCTTTTTTGTGTATCATGTGTTACTTTGATCAGATTAATCAGTTTCATTTGGTTAAATAAATGAACTTTTATCTGGTTTATGTGATTTAGGTGACATCTACATACGGGAATACCTATCACTATTCGGACAATGTTCCTGAGGGGCATTTTGCTTTTGAGACTACGGAAGCTGGAGATTATATGGCTTGCTTCTATGCTGCTGACCATAAGCCCCCTATTACTCTGACTCTCGATTTTGATTGGAAGTCTGGTGTAGCTGCTAAGGACTGGACCAGTGTAGCTAAGAAAGGTTCTGTTGAAGTAAGCCTTCTTTTTCCTTTGATCTACATGCTTACTTGTCTCATTTATCACGTATATGGTTGCGACAATCTATTTGTCTTGAGTCGCACTGGCAGTTCACACATATTGACCTGTGTGTTCCCGTAACGTTTGATTTTCTCTGTCTCCATGACTCCTTTTGAGTTTTTAACTCCTAGAGCCTTTCACTTTAACAATACAAAACTGACCATTTATTGAATAACTTCTAAATGTTCATCAACTTCTGATCAGCAGTTTGGTTTAATGAAGCATCTAATTGCACTTAAACAGCCTCAAAGACTGCAGCTTCTAGATCAGGCTGACCATTATCTTGATTTTCTTAGAAGAAGGAAAAACAAAGAAATGATTCGATTGCAGAATTTAGTGGCTTTCATTTTTCACCGATAGGCAAGGAATCAAAGTTTGGGGGGCCTGTTGTAAAAGGGTGTAGTCTCTTCTTGATATTGAACTGCTTTCAATGTGAAGGTTTTTTTTTTTTTTTAGGGGGGGGGGGGGTAGGGGGGGGGTTTGAGGTGAATTATACAAGTTATGAATTTTAGTTGAATAATTGAATTAAAGCAGAATATACTGCACTTCATCTATTCCTTTCCTGTTCTAACAACCACATATTCTTAACAAGGAAGTGACATCTGATTTGCAGCTAAGTTGCTTCGACACGACACGGCAGTTTAGGTGTCGCACCCGTGTCGACACGACACTAGTATGGGTGTAGGTATGGGATCTGTACCGGATCTGGTCAAACAATTTTGGTACTTTGACCACGACGGATGGAGATACAATTTGATTCCGGTAATCAGAACCAAAACTAGGGTAAATTTGAAGAAAATAGCATACCTTATCTAGGAAATCAGTCATTTACTTATCTACAACCTTGAGAATAAAAAAGAAATCCACACTTTACAAGCTATATGTAAGTATTCCACAAAATTTCTCATAATTTAGAGATATTTTTATATATTGCTTTTTGAATTATTTTTAGCACCCGTATCCATACTAGGATCCTTATCCTCGAATCTTAGAATTTACATCTCAAAGGATCCGGCCTCTAGATCCGCACTCGTGTCTGAGCAACTTAGATTTCCAGATCTTGAACTCATACCAAGTAGTCCCTCCCTCCATGCTTTATTCCATTTTCTTAGGCCGATATGCTCACATATCTCATTGAATGATTAATTACCTTGCACTCATGCCTGAAAAAAGAATGTCAACTTGTTATACTGCTGCTTCAGATTCCACTGACCGCTAGATTTGTAATGCTCTTTCATCTGTCCTCTTGCCAGCTAATGGAATTAGAATTGAAGAAGATGTACGAACATGTTCAAAGCATCCATGATGAGATGTTTTATCTCCGCGAAAGGTGAGTTAACCTTTTTCTTGTTACCGATCCTATCCTCATGAATCTAAGCTAATGAAATGGATTTTGAAATATTTCCACATGTTACAGGGAGGAAGAAATGCAAGAACTTAACAGATCAACCAACTCCAAAATGGCTTGGATGACTGGCCTGTCAATCTTTATATGCTTATCTGTGGCAGGGTTGCAGTTGTGGCATTTGAAAACCTTTTTCGAAAAGAAGAAGCTAATTTAATGTTATTCTGATACTGTTACTAGTCTTATGTTTGGGTAGAATTCTTTATAGACAACACAAATGAAGAGGGAAAGTTATATTTTATGTACAATGTGATAGAATTTTATTTCAAATGGAAATGTTACTCTCAGTTTCAGATCTCTGGTTCTGATCTTCTATTGCCGTCTATATGCTCTGATGATTTGCTAGCAATCAAACTTTTTCTCCTGGAATATTTTAAGCTTCATTTGATACCAATGGTACTTGTACCCTAAAGCTTTAGAATGTGTTTCCATACGTTAGTACCACAACAAAGTTTTGAATTTCTTACTTACTAAGAAAAAGTGGCAGAATTATAAATCTTACCAATCCCAGACCCAACTATTTTACCAGCTCTGATATCAAATACATCTTGCACAAAACTATGTCAAAATTTCTCTTGAAGAAAAAATTTCCATTGTAAATATTACTATTTTATATCTCTTGAAGTATTGATCGATCGAGAAAATCAACAAACTACATATGCATGTCTGATGTACTACAGCTCCTCGAATGAAAAAGAAAAAGAAATAGAACGGAGAAACAAGAAACTTTTATCCAAATCATATCTAGCTTTTATCAATTAGTTTTTATAACTCATTCTGACCCATTAAGCAGCCTAAATACAACTCATGAAACTCACCCAAAACAAAGGAATCTCAACCCAACTTATCTAGCTTACTTAGTTGCCCCAATTTTACTTCTTTTTTTTTTTTCAATTTTCTGTTCTTTTATTTTTTGCACCACCCACCCACCCTACCCCTATCCCCTCCCCTCACAAACCCCTTCAATTTCTTTTTTACTTTTTTTTTGTATTTTTAATTTTCTGTTTTTCTACACCATCCATCCACCCTACCCCCTCCCTCCCGGCGCAAAAGCCCCTCAATTTTTTTTTTAATTTTCAATTTTCTGATTTAGTTTTCCTGCACCACCCACCCACACTACCCCACCCCACCCCCACCCCCGCACAAACCCCCTAAAAAAAATTTATATTTTTTTTTGTATTTTTAATTTTTAATTTTTTTTTTTTTTCTGCACCACCCTACATCCTAACCACACCCCCCCCCTCCACGCAAACCCCCTCAATAATGTTTTTTTTACTTTTTTTTTATATATTTTCAATTTTCAATTTTTTATTTTTTTGTTTTTCTGCACCACCCACCCACTCCAACCCTCACCCTAAGGCTGACTGGTGGGCCGGGCCTAAACGGGCCTCGTGGGCAGGTCCTAAGTGGGCCGATCCTATGTGGGCCCGGGCTTAAACGGTCCCGGGCTTCGTGGGCTTTTGGTAGGAACCGGACCGGGATCGGGACCACGAACTAATGGTCCCGGGCTAAGTGGGCCGGTCCGGGCCTATGTGGACCTAAGTGGGCCTGGCCTATTTTTTTTAAATTTTTTTAGCTAAGACAATTTCTTGTAAATTATATATATATATATATATATATATATATATATATATATATATATATATATATA
>NC_031990.1:12346040-12389816 GCF_001879085.1 Nicotiana attenuata
ATATATATATATATATAGCCACCTTCACTTTTCTCTTTTGACAGGTTATTGCCTTTTGTTGTGCTTATGAATGACTTTCACTTTCACAAGGCACAACTTTTCTCCTTTTAATATGGGCCTGCCTCACTGTGTGAACACTATAATAGTTTGTCTATTTGCTCCCAATTATATCATTTGACTTTAAAGACTCTTGCTCTTTTGTTTAGAAAAATATTTTGTCGCAATTTTTAATCTTTTGTAATTGTTGTCACTAAAGAGGGTACAGGTTTAAAGTCCTCCCTCCGTTCACTTTTAATTGTTCAGACTTTGCACTCCCTTTAAAAAATATATGAAGTATCTATTTTGCCGATTTACCCATATTAATGATAGTATTTACAAAAGTCTTGAGAAATGATTTGGAGAATGAATAGTTAATGGTAAGGGTACAACGAGAATAAAATTCGGGAATTTAATCTGTTTAAGCTACTGAGTTCTAAATTAATAAATTGTACATATTCGATGAATTTTTTAAGACAAATAGTTTGAACAAAAGCTACTAGGTTAAGCCGAACCTGTAGGTTGCCCTTGTTTCCGGATAAGTAAAGTGAAAATATATATTTTAGGTCGTTATAAGGTCTTATCTTAATTCCTTTAATAAGTTTATGCTTATTCATAAACAAGATCCCTACCCATTTTATAAGCTAAAATGTTGTACTTTTTGCAGAAAACTCTTTGGAATAACAATATCAGATTTACGTGATACAATCACTAAGAAAAGACACAGCTACAATTGCTGAGGCAGAAATTGAATCTAGCTTCCATTTTAAAGGGACAAGTATATATGGTACCAGCCCTTTGTTCCTCCAGGTACATTTTCCATATTATTAATTCTTGCTGGATTTTTGGGTGATATCATCTTTTGGTTTCATGCTTATTTTGATAGCCAATGTCAATTAGTACAACATCTTTTAAGAACACAAATTTATTATTAAAACTATGTGTAAGGTATAAAATAAAATTGTTTACTTCGAAAATATGAGTAACAATTAAATTTGATTTGTGGTTTTAAAGATATGTGATTTAGTTCAATACCAATTAATAATCAAGAAGTATAAAGTATAGATGAAAGAAATAAGTGAATCAAACCAATGTTACTTAAGCAGTATCGACCTCGAGCTCAGTGACCTCGGGGTGAAACAAGAACAATAAAGCAAGAACAATAAAGTTTAAAGGACAATTCTGATGAACAATGAGCGAAAAGTAGAGAGTATATTCTTTGCCAATGATTAGATGACCTTTACAAATGATTGGGGTCCCCTTTATATAATAGGGGAGCCCTAAATAAGGTACATTTCCATTTACAGTAAGGAATCTTATTGGGACAGCTGTCTAACCGCCTAGTACGGAATCGTACAATTCTATTTCGGGATTTGCGCCATGATTTTGGGGACGTGGCAGGAATCTTGCTCATTCTGTTATAAATCCATAACGGCATTATTTCGGGGTCGAGCATACTCGGCTTTGGTATTCATCGTGCTTCAATCATCGGGCATTGCACTCTGTCTTCGAGCTCGAGTCTGGTCCATCGAGCTCGAACTCGGCCTTACCTTAATTCGGGCCTAAGGTGACCCCTCGAACCTGGGAAATCGGGCATACCTGATTTTGACCGTATACAGATAGTCCACGCGTTTCTTAGAATAAGATGATAAGAATCGATTTGAACCTCGATTCTCCGAAATCTCTTATGATGATGTCATTCCTGTGACGTAGGCGCTCAAAGTGACTGGAACGTCCCGTCGGTTCGCTTCTCTAAAATGCACGCCAGTAATGGTCGGCCACTAGCGCCACCGAACCGTCGCCTCTCATCTATAAATATGGGGTTTCTTCTTTAAACCAAAAACTTTACCTCTTCATTGTATTTACTCTGCTCACTTTTCCCCTTCATCTCTTTCTCCTCTCACTGCTTTTTACTCCGATCACCGAAAAATGCCAAGATCACATAAAACACCACGTTCTGCTATCGCATGTATTCCATAGTTCAAATCTATGGTTAAAACTTTCAAAACAGTCCCCCAAAAAGAGAAAGCATCGTCTTTTTCTACTTCCTGGCCGACCAAACCGGTGGTGCCGCTAGCTCTTCACGAAATCACCCTCGGCCCTTGTATGATAAAGAAGGATTTCAACGTTGAAAATCCCCCCTATATCCCAGGCCGATGCGAACATGTATCTCGATATATTAGTTCGATATCGAAGAAGTACCTCAAAGCCATGAAGAGGGACTACGGCTGGGGAGACGAGGTCGTGGTTCAGATCCCAAGCCCCGAGGAAAGCATCACTACCCACGTGGAGGGGTTCTTAAGTGTTTACACTTACCCCTTCATATTGGGTCCCCTCAATCCGGTAGTGATCGACTTTTGCAAGACGTACGAGGTTACCCTCGGCCACATCCATCCCTCCTTTTGGCGCATCGTGATCATGCTGCGCTATTTTTCCAGTAAGGCCGTGGGATTGGAGTTTACCCTGAATCATCTCATTCGGTTATATCGGCCTCAATTATTTCTAGGGCTCATCAAGCTTCAACGCCGATCAAAAAAGGCTTTCTTCGCTAGTAATGACGAGGACAAAGATCGAGGCTGGATGAGCCGGTTTATCAGAGTGAGGACCTCGGATGTCATCCATAGGAGAAAGATGACAATTCCAGAGAGGTGGAACTTTAATCGTAAGCGAACTCCTTCTCCAAATATCTATTCATATTCTTCTTCCATGTTTCATAATGCCTTTACCTTTTCTGCAGCCGTTGCTTGGATGCCCCATGTGGTCCCCGACCTCGAGAGTTAGGTCCAAAAATTGGCCGCAACCTCCTCGTACGATGAACGCAAATGGCGCGAATTATCGAGGGGCAAGTGGGAAGCCAAACATCATGGTAAATTCTCTTCTCAGGTTTTTGATATTCTTCTTTTATTAGTCATGCAATGAGGCCAGCCCCGCCCGGGAAAGAGATTAAGTTCCCGATTCCGAAATCGGGGAAAGACAATAAAAGAAAGAGGGCTTCGAAGCCCAAAGATCTTCAGGATGATAAGGCCCCTTCTCGGAAGTCAAGGATGAAGCTTATCCACGTGGAGTTGGATTCTGCCATCCAATTCCTGGAGGATGAAGAGAATGAGGGCGAAGAATCGGCGCTGGTGCCCTGAACTAGGAGACCAGTCGACTCCGCCAGACCCTCCGAGCCTGAAACTTTGCCTCTTGATGAAGGAACTCCGAAGCAAGACTCCGGTAAAGCCCTCGAGTCCCCTGAGATCGAGATCATTCCCCCTCCTTCAACAAATACGCCGGAGGGAGCAAGTGCTAAGAGGGTCGAAGCTAAATAGAGTGCCCCGAGTGAGGAGCTCGAGGTCGTGACAATGGGTCACTCACCTTCTCTACCGTCTTACTCCGAGGAGGCAATAAAGGATGCTCGGGCTTTGCGAATGCCCGACCCGAGCAAGGTTCTCGAAGAAGACCCTTTTCGGGACTGTTTCCCCGGGGTTGACGATGTCGTTGACCTTAATGATGCATCCACTCTCTTTGAAGAGGCTCAACGTCTCCTCTCTCGGGTAAACACTAACTTTTATTGTTGTAAATTTTTCTTTTCTTCGCTTCCTTTGACTGACATGTCTTCATTTCATGTGTAGGCCATCATCAAGTTCAGGGTCGAGCTGAGCCAATGTGAGGCCGAGCTCAGGAGGGTTTCGGGTGAAGAGAAGGCCCTGAGGCTCCTCTGTAGCCAAAAGGAGGAGGAGCTCAAGGACCTTCGGACTGAATTGGCCAAAGCTTGGGAAAACGAGAACGAGCTAGATGAGCAGGTAACTGTGATTTTAACACAGTATGGTCTTCTTGGCCTTACTACGGAGGCTAACACTTCGATGTCTCAGCTGCAGCAAAAGTTGGAGATGATTAGGTAGCTCCGGGGCGAGGTCGATCGAGTCAAGGCTAACTGCCACCAATGAAAAGAGAACATGGATCGGCTCGCTGCTAATAAGGAAGTTGCTCTAGCCCAACTGGCCTCGGCTGAGACTCAGCTCCAAGGTATAAAAGTGAAGAACCTGGCCCAGGCCAAGAAAATCAAGGAGCTAGAGGCAAGTCTTGCCAAAGCCGGGTCCGAGGTTGCATAGGCCAAAGCTGAAGTTGAGAAGACGAAGGCTAAGGCTAATAAGACTATCGCCGTATACTTAAAGGATGTCGAGGCTGTTCAGGAGGAGTTAAGGGAGGCATCGGAAAAAACAAAGTAATGATTTGGCTAAGTGCCAAGCCCGGAGGGAGACTCTCGAAGAAATCCACGCCCGAGGATTTGACCTCACTGAAGAAATAGCCCAAGAAAAGGCGCTAGAAACCGATGCCAGGTTTCTCATTTCTTCTGATGATGAAGATGCTGTGAGTGGTTCCGAGGGCGGGGAAGGTGAAGATGTATTCCCCGAGGAGGAGGAGGTTCCCGAAGATAAAGCTCCCGAGGATGCGGTTCCTGAGGATGTTGCTTCCGAGGATGTAGCCTTGAAATAGATATAGGTTCCTTTATTTTGTTTTTGTGTTTTTGTGCAAGGGCCCCTTGTGGGTATTGTAAATATATTTTGTAAACATCTCTATAAATATAAAGAATTCCTTTGCTTCATCTCTGATTCCGCATTGTCTTTATTTTGTGAAAAATTTGATAACTTCGATGATCAAGTGAATCTTGGCTCGGATTCTGAATATAACAACCCTTAGGTTCTTTAGCGATCTGCGGGTGATCCTCGAACTTAGAATAGAATACCTCTTAAGGTTTTTGTTAGTCTTCGAGCTATGCTCAAGTTGATTTGACGCGAGCTCGGGATAATGGGACTCTTGAGTCCGAGTTGAGTGAGAGCAAGGTCTCGAACCCTATATGTTTTGGCCCTTAGGCTCTTTTATATCGGCCCTTAGGCTCTTTTATATTGGCCTTAGGCTCTTTTAGGTCAGCCCTTAGGCTCTTTAAGTTGGGCCAATTCGGCCTCTAAAGCGGCTATAATTTTTCCCTTTTATCGGCTAAAAAACTTAGTGAAAATTTTCCTATGCCTTAGCATGTGTATTTTGTACCCGTTGGGTTTCTCGAAGGTTCAATCGATTGGAACCTCATCTGTAATTCGTTTGTGCAACGATAATCGAGTAACTCTTGAGGTTTTTTCGAAGGCTGATGTTATCGAAGCCTTTAAATTATTCGAGGGCTGATTTTATCGAAGCCCTTTATCATTTGCTTTTGTCGAGGGTAGCCTGATTTAACCAGTTTTTCAAAGTGTTTGAAGGCCTTTAATTTTATGGAGGAAGTCGGACGTCTCCGGGCTGCATTATTTCGGCCGTAGCCTTTTTATATGACCGTAGTATTTAATATGGTCGTAGCCTTTGGGTATGTCTCTTGGACTTGTTTCCCGATAACCTTTCGAACTTATTCGTAAGGTTAGTCCCCGAGCATGATAGCCTTGGCCTTTATATCGAGGGGACACCTCTTCGAGGTCTTATGAGTTCGAGTTTTCGGTGACTCGGATGCGTTGACTGTCGATGACAGTCCCCAAGTATTCGGGGTGCATTCGCGTTCTGGATCTTGAGCCGTTTCCCGTAGGATTATAAGTTTGGAGCTCATATAATAGTAGTTTTCTTTGAGACACAAAGTGTTTTGATATAGAATGCTTCGTTGAATAATTGATACATGTGTACATGTTTTGCCGTAGGGGCCCGACTATTCTACGTGGACACGGTTCATATGACCGTTTGGCCCATTACAAAGTTCCCCTATCGAGGCCCTCTTCGACGTGAAGTATTTTCCTCGAAAATATAATCTCCGAGGGTGATGCCCCTAGTATTCGAGGTTGATTGAAAAGAAGCCTTGGATACTGTTTAGTTCTCCTTGGGTAGCACATAGTTGTTGCCTCATTAAAAATCTCGCTGGTAAAACCCATTTGGGACAAAATCCGATCTAAGGGAAAAAGAGTGCAACGCGTGCTTTAAAACCTAAGGCCTTCGTGTAGAAAAGTGTCTTTTATATCTTCTATCTGTCACCTGCAATGGATTAGTTTTATACTCATATGGACAAAAGGATAAGGTCATACCTTAGCAATAGTATCGTTTGAGTAGTGATACATTCCAATTGTTTGGCAGTTGTTCACCTTCCATCGTGCTAAGTTTGTAAGATCCTTTAACGACAACTCTGAGGACTCGGTGCGGTCCTTCCCAATTCGGGCCTAGTTTCCCTTCATTCGGGTCTCAAGTATTGAGGGTGACTTTTCGTAGAACTAAGTCCCTGATTCCAAAGTGTCGAAGATTGGTCCTTCTATTGTAGTATCTCTCGATTCTTTGTTTCTGCACGGCCATCCGAACTAGTGCTACTTCTCGTTTTTCATCTAATAGCTTGAGGCTAGTATTCATAGCCTCGTGATTTGACTCCTCCGATGCGTGTCAAAACCTGGCGCTGGGTTCTCCGACCTCGATAGAGATAAGGGCCTCGGACCCATATACTAAAGAAAACGGAGTACCCCCCGTGCTAGACTTCGATGCTGTTCGATATGCCCAAAGGACCTCGGGTAGAACTTCTCTCCATTTTTCCTTCGCATCGTCCAACCTTTTCTTTAGGTTTTGAATGATAGTTTTGTCTGTGGACTCGGCCTATCCATTTCCAGTTGTGTGGTACGGTGTTGATAAGATCCTCTTTATTTTATGTGCTTCGAGGAACCCTGTTACCTTGCTGCCGATGAACTGCTTTCCATTGTCACATACGATCTCGGCAGGTATCCCGAACTGGCATATGATGTGGTCCCAGATGAAGTCAATAACTTCTTTTTCTCTGACCTTCTCGAAGGCTTGTGCTTCCACCCATTTAGAAAAATAATCAGTCATAAACAAAATAAACTTAGCTTTACCTGGGGCCGTTGGGAGAGGACCGACTATGTCCATTCCCCATTTCATGAAAGGCCATGGTGATAGAACCGAGTGGAGTTGTTTTCCGGGCTGATGGATCATCGGTGCAAATCGTTGGCACTTATCACATTTTTTGACAAACTCCTTAGTATATTTCTCCATGCTGTCCTAGTAATACCCTACTCTATTAATTTTGCGAATCAAAGACTCGGCACCGGAGTGATTCCCACAAGTACCTTCGTGGATTACTCGTAGAACGTAATCGGTGTCCCCCGGCCCCAAACATACCGCTAATGGTCCATCGAACGTTCTCCTGTACAATGTTCCATCTTCATCTAATGCGAACCTAGCAGCCTTGGTTCGCAGGGCCCTCGAATCTTTGTGCTCCGATGGGAGTTTTCCATTTTTCAAATAATCGATGTACTTATTCCTCCAATCCCAAGTCAAGCTAGTAGAATTTATCTCGGCATGACCCTCTTCAACCACAAACCTCGATAATTGGACTATAGTCCCCGGGACGATATCATCTTCTTCAACCGAGGATCCTAGGTTAGCAAGTGCATCGACCTCACTATTTTGTTCTCGAGGCACGTCATCCAGAGTCCACTCCTTGAAGCGGTGTAGAGTTACCTGTAGCTTATCCAAGTAGCGTTGCATCCTATCCTCTCGAACTTCAAAGTTGAACAACATTGTATAAAAATTATATTTAAGTTGTATGATATTGTAGTTGTATATAACTGAGTAGAAATAATGTATGAAAATTGTAGATAAGTTGTATAATATATAATTAGTTGTATGAAATTTATTTTTACTATGTATAAATCAGATACAAAATATACAAAAGACATATTGTATAAATTTTGTATTTAAGTTGTATGTTGTTGTAGTTGTATTTAACTGGGTAGAAATAATGTGTGAAAGTTGTAGATAGCTTGTAGATAAGTTGTATAATATATAATAGTTGTATGAAATTTGTTTTTACTATATATACATCAGATACAAAATATACAAAAGATATATTTTATAAAATTGTATTTGTGTAATAAGGAATAGTGTCAAGAACAGAGAAGTGGTTGAATCTGAAGCCATTTTCATTTATTTTCTTATAAAATTGAAACTTCTTTTGTAAACTTTTAGAAGGGTGTATTGGTACTGATTTTTGACTTGTTTATTTATAGAGAAAATATGAAGATGTGAACAGACTAATTTTAAGTGTAAAAGTGAGGCGCCGCAATGAAGAGTTGTTAATAAAATTAGGCCTTTTCGGTAATAATTCTGCACATTTTAACTTCCTCTGAAATTTTATGATCATGCAAATCACATTTATCAGAACTGAGAATTATTTTAATCAATAGGGTTTTGATCAAACTGCTTAACAAACTTGTCGATTTGACCGAGAAAGCTAAATTAGGATTTTGGATACGGTTAATTTGGATGAAAAGAAAGTAAAAAGTTTCGACATAATGTGATATTGAACTTTTGGCAAAGTCAAAAAGGTAATAAGGAAGATTGAAGGGGAGAGCAAAGAATAAAAATTAGAAAATTGAAATAAAAAGTAACACCAAAGAGAAAGCTAAATTAGGAGTTTTGACATGGTTAATCTGTTTCACATAATGTGATATTGAACTTTTGAAAATGTCAAAAGGGAAATAAGGAAGATGAAGGGAAGAGCAAAAGGTAAAAAGTAAAAAATTGAAACAAAAAGTTTACACCCAAAAAAATTGGGTAAGATCCACCGAATTGTGACATATGAGTGGAAAGATAAGGAAAGAGAAGAGGAGAAAAAAAAGGAAAAGGCTGTAACTAAATCCCTTAATTGAAGGCACTAATAATGGAGTAGGAGCCTTTTAAGGTGGAATATATATATTTTGTAAATAAAACTTGTGTAGATAGAGTAATTTACTAAACATAAACATTTAGGGTAATAAAATTTCCAATAGTGTATAGAAATGAAAAAATCCCTTTAGGATATTTAAAGTCCATGACATCATCAGCTTTGGTGGCAGAAGTGGGCCTTCAAGCTCCGTAAATAGGAGTAGTAGTTTTTCCATGGATTTAGTTCTTCCACGTGTATCCATAACATCATCATCAGCTTCTGTGGATATTAAAAGTCCTCAAATTAGTTATATTTACGGAAAAGTACTAGGACAAGTGAAGGAATAAATTGAGATGTCTTGGTTTTTTGGTCATTTCAGTCTTACCGAAGCTCCTCTCATTCCCGCTTCTATAAGCTATAATTGGTATCTGTTGTTGCGTTCACTGTTCTGCATGTTCAACTTCCTCTTTCCTGGACTTACTCTTAATTTTCATCTGTTCGACCTATTTCGAAGTGCGGTAAAAACAGCTTTGAGTTTGCATTAGAAGTGTTTGTGAAATTGCCCGAAAGAAACTACGATTGACCTAAACTTCTTTTCAATACGTTGTTTCAAGAAATCTTAACTCACAGCTTCAAATTATATGCTAAAAGATCATATCTACATTTGTTCAGTTAGTTGTGGACCAAATCAATTTATGAAATACTTATAAGTTTCGTGAACATGCAATTTTACCAAAGGATTCGTGCACTAGCAAAAAGTTGATCAATTTATTGTTCTTGTACATTAGCCTGCAATATGTCACCAACTTCAGCTTGTGGGTCCTATTTATGATTGGAAAGATTGACAAATGTACACAATGATAAGTTTACTTGGATAAAAGAGATTTAAAGACTAGCTAGAGGTTGAAGTAGCTTCCTGTCAAAAGTTATTAATTGGTACCTGAACATTGGTTAATGAGGGATAAATTAGTCTAGGAATTATAATCCCAGGACTATAATATCGGAATAATTTAGTCCGCGTATCAAACGACCCCTTACTTCCATAGAAAGAAATTTTCAAATGTATAGTTATGTACTATGACAGAGAAAGAAAGCCAATTACAAAACGAAGGAAGAGCAGATTAATCAAAACATAAGAATCGAATCCAATACATTTGCAATAGCATTTTTTTAATCTGTTGAAATAATTATTGTTGTATGTCTTATTGGTTAAGGAAATAAAACAATTGCATTTAGTCGTGAGAAAAAAAGACTTGTCTTTTATCAGTTTTTTTGAATGAGATGATTAAGGACTTATAGCAGAGTATACATCGTCGTCGTAACAGAAAATTGGAATTCTTGCAGTTTAGTAGTTGCTCAATTGACATAATCACATGGTTGAAGGTTAGTTTACTGTTTTATCTTTTTTCGTTATATGTGACTCTGATTATTTTGTTTCTGGGTTCTTGATGATTCATTGTTCAAAATCATATTGTAGTTTTATGTTGATTTTGCGAAATTCAAAAACACCTTGAAAATTGGGGTTACGCGGACTATCTGACCATTTTCCATCTTTTTTGTATCATAGTTGGGATTTTTTAACAGATGAAGAGAACACAGGAGAAAGTCATAGAGGAAAAAAAAAAAGCAGACGGCAATAAGATGAAGATGACATGCGTCAAAGCAAGAAGAAAAGCGTGTATCTTATTTTGTAAAAGCCAAAGGGCTTAGGGTTTTTTTCTAATTTTTCAGCCAATGCTATATTGAAGAATAGGGGCAAAACAGTAATAAAGTGGAATTTTATGGGTTTTTTGTAAAATCATATTAACCGGAAGCTGCTGTCCGATTCCCCTTTCTATAAAGTAGTAAAGTAATGTACTAGAATTTCCGAGGAAAAATTACTTACCATTTCTATAACATGAAGCTAAAAACTGAAAGGAAAACGAAGAATGGGGGCATTCTCTTTAATAAACAAAATCCAATATTCACCTCACAGAGTGATACAGATACAAGGCCACATTCAATACCAAGGTTCTTTAACATGCTGAGCACAGAAAAGTTGAACGAAAACAATCCCTATGATAAAATTAACAGACAGAACGGCTAGTGTCCGAAAAAGTGAATTTGTTGAATTGTCACTTGTACAAGATTATACATTTAAGGCAGATTAGTGGAATTCGTGCAGCAACACGCTGACAATACAAAAGGTAAAAACTGGGTTAGAACTTTATGTTCTGTACAATATGCTCATCCAACACAATTATCTGAGAAAGATCATCAAATTCCTGGCCGAAAATGACCAGACATTCATCTCTGTGTATTATTCTCTTCCAGTGAAAAGCCACAGAAAATCCTCCCCTTCCATTGTACAAATATTGCCACCAACATAACTTCTATCCAGATAACTCAAAGCCTCGACAAGCTATTCATTTGGATCGGTTTCAACAGACACAGGATCAGGCTGTAAATTTTCTGAATCAATATCAGGGAAAACCTCAGATTGCAGAGAAGGAACAATGTTATTTACATGCAACCATGTCAATTCCCATAAGCTATCTCCACCAAGGGCGCTCCTCTTAACAAGTACCCCCTTAGACTTCATTACAGACAAGGTGTTCTTCAGGAGTTCAGGGACTAGTTCCTGAAGCTTTTCACTTTTTTTACCTCTAACTTTCACCTTCATACATTTTTCCATCCTGTTGAGGACGCCCAACCACAGTTTACAGAATGTGGTCAATTGAGATAGCTCATGAAGCAACTGGTGAAACAATTTAGTAAGGAGCTTTAAGGCAAGAACAAGTGTCTCTTCCATGTTCCGGTAGTCTTTTTGTGATGCAAGCTCAATCAAGTCATCCAACATTGTAAAAATGACCATATCAAAGCACTGCAACCAGAGACCATGTGGAAAGTAAATTTCATGCTCTCCCGTCAAGCACATTTGTAGGGATGAAAGAGCATGATTCCTAACTTCTCTCTGATCCAAACTAACTTTCCTCAGCCCCTGTACAAGCCTCAACCACATCTCCCCAATATCATGGGACAACTTCACCGCTTCAGTCTCTGCCAGAGCTTCCCTAGTATCTTTGGACCAGCGTGCTAAACAAGCAACTGAACCTGCCATAAGATCCACTGCCCGAGCAGGTCTATCAGCAGGTCCAACACGAGACTCTGCAAAATTTCTTGCTGCATCGAGGCAAAGAACATAATTAGCTGGAGACAAATGGGCTCCATCAGACATAATGAAAACCAGGGCATCAAATCCTGCTTCAGAAGCTTCTGGATGTCTTGCTGTTATGGAAAGTAAAAGGGTAATAGTTCTCCATCCCATTTGAGAACGAATGTGTGTGGCATTAGCTTTTACCAGACGACTGACTTCCTGTGTAATCTGCTCACAGTATGCATCAGCAACACGGGCGTCAAGCTTGAGAACAAGTTGTAGTGATCTCAAAAGTTCATCAGCTAAGTTCTCTTTATAGGGAAGCAACCTCAGGCAGATGCGGAGGAGTCCAAAAACAGCTTTCTCAATCAAAGCACAAGGCATTACTGTTGAGTGCACAATATTAGCAATATGCTCATAAACTCCCTGCCAAAGAAGTCTAATTCTATCTCTGTTGTTCAAGGTAATTGCAATCAGCAGTTCCAAGCAGAACACTGCCGTGTCTTCATCTTCAGGAGAACTACTACCCTTCTGAGGTCTCCCTGCAACCCATATGAGTGCCCGTGCCAACTGTAGCAAAGAATCAGCTAGAAGAAACTTACTTTCTGTAAAGATGTTATCAATGTGACACTTCTGAATTGTCTGCAGTGTGCTATGGTGAGCAGCGAGTTGTTGCTCAGTAGGTTGAGACCTTGGCTCTTCAGTATCTAAAGATAGGAGCTGACTAAATCGCCCCATAAGTCCTGAAGATCTTCTAGGAGTACCTATGGATTGCATATGAGTGGAAGATAACGAGTTAGGTAGGGGCTTCCCATGTCCTGTATCAGAAGGTGCCTCTGATTCATCAGCCGCATCACTTGCTACACGAGCAGGAAGAAGGCCAAGCTTATGCAATCTCAAGACACAATCCAAGATATTTCTCCAGCCAGTACGGATGAAATTACCGTATTTGTTTGCAATAGTGAAAACTGTAACAGTTGCCATCCTTGCTTTTGCATCATCGCCAAAGGCTAAAACAGGTTCCTCAACCAATGAAGGATTCAAGAGAGTTGTGAACTTACATAGAGATACTACCAGATCATCCAAAACATCTTCAAGATGATGGCAAGCTGAAATCTTTGCAACAGCCAAGAAACCATCAATACATGTTTGGTAGACATCCTCATGTTCAGCATGATCAAATACCACAGAGATAGCAGCAATAGTTGGACCAGACATTGTGACAAACATATCATGATCAAGATAGGCTCTCGAATCACACACAATATATGGAGAAGTTTTCTTGGATTTGTGCATCAAGTCAATCCAACGGCTTGGGTTCATTTCAGCAAAACCAGCACCTTGTTCTGGTGTTGTGCGGATCTCATTGTTGCATATAGAATGATATAATTCAGATAGATATTCACGAGGGAGATCATTACCTCCATTAATGTTCCGATTATTTCGAATGAAATCTTCCTCTGTCATCTTCTTCTTCACCTGAACATTATGCTGGTCAGTATTGAGCATTATAACTGAATATGACAACACCATAGCAGCATCTTTATTAGCTAGAATCTGTGGAGATTGCTCATAATATCTCTCTGAAAACGCCTCAAGTACCCTTTGTATTTTTTGAGATTCCCCAGGCAGTCGAAAAGTTTCCAAAAATAGCCGCAATGCAATATCCAGGTTCATGTCTTCGAAATCAAATGTTCCAGCAAACTCATGAAGAACTTGAATGCAAAATTCATCGTGATTTCCGAGAAAGTCCCCCACAAGATTCTTATCTAGACCAGCTGTAAACCTGAAAAAGCAAGCCACACTCTGGGGATCAAGTTTCTCTGGCAACAGATGTGTTCCTTGGAGAAACTCTAGTCCTTTCTTTGGGTCCCTATTGAAATGATCAGCCCCAATCATTAACCTTCTTTTTATGTACTTCCTCCTACGTACAAACGGTACCCAATGATCGGGATCACTATAGCTCTCACACTTAACCATCCAGAATGGAGCATACTCCTCAAGATTTATCGGAATTTGTTGCGAACTACATCCATTGCTTATCCTCTCAGCCATTCCCTGAATTACAGCAATCAGACCATCCAAAGCAAGAATGTTCATGGCAGACAACGGAGAGTTCACGGGGAATGCACTCTTTGACAACAAATTTGCAAGTTCTTCAAAAACATTGGTGCAGGTGATATCACAATCTAAATTTGCATACATTTCTACCATGAAGGACTTCTGCCTGCAAAAGTCAACGAGAGCCTCCATAGCTACTTCCTGCTGCTGGTATGAAGCCCCATAACGACTTTGTGCAAGTCTCAAGACAACACATGACAAGAAGGCCTCAAGTTGTAGCTTTAGTTCAGTTCGCAAATGCTGATACAGATTTAGAACAATGCTGCAGACAGTTGAAAGAATCACTGGACTCGTTGACAGGCCAAATACCATCAGATTTTGGAATAATTCATCCTGAACCAAACTCGACAATCTAGGGTGACTGCGTATAGCAGAGCCACCCAGTTCAACGGCTGAGTTGATCAAACAAAGGGCAAAAAGTGGAACATCTTCATCAAAAGCTGTTGTATTTGCTCTGGGACCCATCCCTATATGTTCGACAACATTTAACAAGGAACACAAGAAGTGAAATATCTCAACCATGCATGAAACCCCATATGGTTCAGTCATTAGATGTAAATCATTAGGAACATTATCCTTCCCGTTATCACTCATGACCATGCCTTCATCTATAACACCATTAAGCAGAACTGTAGAGGCAGAAGAAGAAAAAGCTCCAGAAGGTGGCTGGCTATCATATTCAGAAGTACCAGTGCCATTCTCTGACTTGCTATTGAAACTGTACTCATTGTCAAGGCCCACAACCTACACTAGAAGAAATTTAACTTATAATGCTCCAAACACATTCATATAGAAGAATAAGCAAAAAACAAATGATCTATCAATATGATATCTGATATCTATCTTCATTCAATTCTAGAACTTCTCTTTGGTGCTAATATACGAAGACTTCCCCCCACCCCCAGCAAGGGCAAGAAAAAGAAAAAGGGATAATTTCAGATACCTCCCCTCATATTTCATTTCGTAACACAACTTACTTGTGGTTTACGATACTATGCTTACTTTCCTTATTTTGGATTTTTTGTAACAATTCTTTTAACCTATTTATCACTAGTGTAAAGAAAAATTCAATTTGACTTATTTACCTTATTAATATTATCTATTTTGTTTAACAAGTCCTTTAAGAATAAAAAATTTTAATCCATTGGCTGGCTCTCCTGAAACAACACACAACTCACACACCCAGAAGAACAAAACACAACAAAGCTCAATTTTTTTTTTTTATTATCATCATCATTATTGCAAGATTAATACACGTCCCATTTTCTTGGATAATGCTTTCTCTTTTTAGTAGCAGTAGCAGGAACTTCTTCCATATATTGCAGTTGTTAATAATTTCTTTTGAACTTCTGTAGGCCAAAATCCAACTTTCTTCTTCACACTTTACCACAAAGGGGCTCCTTTTCTTCTGCAAACACTATTTCCGATTCCAATTAAACAAGTAAAGAGCATAAGTAAACAGCTTTTTTTCCAATTACAATCATTGATTTCCTTCTTTTTGATAAGGTATTACAACCGTTGATTTTCAATTACAACAATTAAAAAGTTGTTTCAATGTTGACAGATATCGTTATCAGCCCCGCCTTTCCCCTAAGCCAATCTCCTCTCCCACCCACCAATTCCCGGCCGATGGGGAAGTTTTGACTGAGCAAAGCCAGGTCAGTGCAAATGGGTAAGTTTGTCAAAAGACCTTATAGTTCCGATTCATGTCAATTCACAGTTTTAATCCCATTAACTGAATCCAACAAACCCAAATAACTCTTCTTCTCGATAACACCAAATCTTTCATTGTCATCATAAAAGATAATCCTTCCACTAATTCCACGGGAAGAAGAATGTGGAATGCAACGTGTTTGCAGAGTAAGAACGACTTTCCAATCAATGGATTTAGATTTTTTACTCTTAAAGAATGTGTTACATAAAAGGGTATATTAGTAAGAGTAAATTAGTCAAATTGTAAACTTTTTACATTACTGAAAAATAGGTTAAAAGAATTGTTACAGGAAATTCAAAATAAGCAAGATAACCATAATATCGTAAAGGGCATGGATTTTAAGCTTCAAGCGTTTGCACCTAATGGAGGGGCTATTAGTGCATTTGATGTTATTAAGATTTGACCATTTAATGGGTCTGAATAATTTGAATCATTCAAATCCTAAAAAGAGTATTAAAAGAGTCTTATTATTCAATGATTTTTGGGAGGATCACTTTCATCACCACTCTGTCAACACAATCACCATCGTCAACCATCATCAACAACCACTACCATCAAGCACCTCCACCATCACAACCATCACCACTGCCAACTGGCACCACCATTTACTATCACAACAACCACCATCACCACCACCACCATTGCCAACCACCAACCACCGCCACCGGTCACCACCACCCACCACCTTACAACCTATATTTTGTGGATAATATTTTAATTATTTTACTTGAATTACTTATTGGTTTTAAAAAGATAAACTATAAATATTCAGATATTGAGAAAACTTGTTGTTGTTGTTGTTGTTGTCGTCGTCGTTGAGAAAACTAACAGTCTTAATTATTCAGTTCTAAATACAACATCTTAATTCAGATTTAGACATCTTAATCTCAATAAAAACAAACGGTCCCTTAGTGTAACAAAGTGAAACTTGAGGGAAGATCTATGAAATTAAGACTAATTTTAGATGCACATGCAGAAGCAAAGAGAACTATCGATTAGCTTATGATGTCTAAGGCAAGTACTGCTTTGTATTGAATTGTATAAACCACATGATCTAAACACTTAAGCATTAAAAAGAGGCCACTTAGCCCACTCTTCTTCTTGTGCCAACCCAAAAAAATATTGTTTTATCAATTACCCATAAGGCGAAACTGGATCATGAGAAGAATTATAACACCATTTGTTTACTACCTTTCTTAATGATTTTGCACTCTAGGAGGGGAATGTAGACAATTCTGATGGATCATTATTTCCCAAACCAGGAAGAAGAATGGTACATACTGCAGGAAGGATAACTTCAAGATACATATAATTAAAAGAAAAAAGAGGATGCACCAATACCGTGTTTTGGGTGGAACTGCCTCGTCTAACTATAGAATGTTGAGTGTTGTCGACATCCGGAAGGTGTGAAAAGATACATCTCACAAGTTCATGCATGGTGTGACGTGCTATCTGCTGTAAGAGCTCACTCTTGCTTCCAGCTTGATGAACTACTCTAAAGCACGTATTGACTATGGTGCAAACATGCTGATTACTCAACACAACTGATGCTTTACTTCTCATGCATGCCAAAAGTACTTGAAGTATCTTCATCAATACAACTTCTTCTGACGCAGGATCAGTTACCTCGAATCTGCAACTGGTCACAGCATCCACTACAGAGTGCATGGCATTTTCAACGTTGGCAGTATTACAATCAAGAACATCAAGACTCAAAATTTTGAAGACAGAAGACAATGCAACACCAGTGATTGGTGCCCCAGTTTCATCAGATCGAATAACATCCAGAAATGGCTGGAGATATAAGGCTGGACTGACGGATTGCCACTGATGCTGCCATGAGAATATCTGTTTACGTAAAGTCTTCAGAGACTGGATGAGTGAGTGCTCTAGTTGATCATCCCCGGATACATAACGACCACCCCACCTCGCATTTCTTCTCATGACTGATAAAACAGCACTCACTTCAGAGTTAACCACACAAGCTATATCAGTTTTAATGGAAGAGATGGTCTCGCAATCTTCTGGCTCCTCTTCAATTGCCTTGATACTAGATTGTAGCCTTAAACGCCCCATTGCGGAAAATGTGTAACTCGAATGAACTCTGAATATGTAATCAAGAAAAAGCTCGCAGGGAGTATGATTGAAGCAAGTCAAAGCATACCCCTCATTGTCTACAAAAGACACCATTAGAATCGAAGGGGTCATACAACATATTTGTTGGAAAAGCAACTTCTCAAAAACAATCATAAGGAAGCAAAACACCCTCGGAATAGGGGTAAGATATAAACGCCATATAAAGGTAGTGCTTCTTATTTCAGGAAACATACAGTACCAATTGTATAGATCACTTTTTTTTTATCGGTACTAGTTGTATAGATAACTGACCCGTCTCAATTCCTAAAGAGGTCGTTTGGCTTGTTGAATAAATTTGGAATAAGTAGAGACAAAAATATATAGTCCATTGTTGATTGTTTTTGCAGCATGGGTTGAATTATGGGTGGGATTGTAATCACCTTATCATGGGATAACTTTTATCCCACTGGATAAATTGATGCTTTTACCCCCTTTTCATATTTCTCTTCTTCCATAATAGCCACCAACTTACTTTAAGTAAATGGAAGGGCGTGGTAGTGCTTCCAAACAATTGACATATAGAATACACATCAAAATAATATCCCACTCCTCTTCAAAGATATTTCATATCAGATGTGATAAAACTATTCAAGTTCTCTGTTTAAAATAAGACCTTCAAGAAAGGAAAAGGACAAAAATCTCTCACACTGGCTGGTTTTTGACTAGTGACTAACAAAGACATCAACAGTCACAGTCAGAAGACCTAATCTGCCCATCTGCATAATCTCTCCTTGCTGATAAACAAATAAAGGAATAAGGGTCGAATACAACTAAGGCTCAATCCCAAGCAAGATGGCGTCGACTATATGACTCATTGTCCATTTCACTCCATTTATGCCGTCTCAGTCGGTCAGTCCAAATATTATAAAAAACTTAGTTTCACTAGCATCAGAAGCTCTTTACATTTTCTATAGCCATATAAACCTCTAACAAAACTAGAAGACTCCTAGAAACCATTGGACTTAAGGTAAACGTACATATATTTCTAAATCAAAGGAAAATAACGAAACAATAGAAACACACATAACACTAATCAAAAAGAGGAACGCCAATATGATGTGAGTAGTGACTAACTACCCATCAATAGTCTAAGTTACATAAAGTCATCTGGCCGTCAGTGCAATCTCTCTGCTGATAAAATACAAGAGAATAAGGGAAATAAAGCATTTAAAAAATAACCACATCATCTATTTCAGAAAAAAAAAAAAAGAAACGAAGCAGACCAAGGTGGACTATTTTACCAAAATTTAGCATTCAGTTGATGACAAGTGGAGAAGAACAGAGTGCTTTTTCCCCAAAACACCAAGCAAGCACACATTAAACTTGCAGTTCCTTTACCTATGTTGCTCGCTAGTAGCAAAATTTGAAACTATGGATGTTTAATCAGTTCTCCTAGAACCAATATGAGCACTAGCATTCTTACTACAAGAACAGGCCTATGTACTTCACTCTCTAATACTACGTCTGTTCCATTATATATGGCAGTGTTGTGTTGCACGAGTAGAAAATTATGTCTTGACACAGGTTTTGACTTAACCTTTTAATTTGACTTAGGCACTATACTAGTGGTAGTAGAACAGAACATTAAAATAACACTTGAGAAGTCATTTTGATTAAAAAACATCACACCAGAGCTTAAACTCCAAATAGTTAAATAAATTTGAGTTCTTGAAAGTCAAGACGGTATGTTAAGCCGAAACAATGTCAAACATTTCACTAAAATTGGAAAATGTCATAAATTGGAATGGAGAGGGTATTTATGTGATATAATAATTTTTTTAACTTTGTCACATTAAATATGTCATAACATTTGTATGGCTATAAAAGCACAAAATTTACAAGCTTAAAGTTAAATTATTTCCAAATAAAAATTGACATTTTTTTTAAGGATTAATATGGAAATAGTGTAAATAAAATGGAACAAACGGAGTAAACCAAGAAATCATTAATTAGTTGACAAATTAATTCTCAAACGACCTCAACTCAGGGGCTCGTGAGGAATGACTAATTATGGACTTATATTAGTAATATTTAACTTGACCCTTAAATTGAAATTGAAATTGGAAGTTTGAATTATTAGAAGGATCACAATATTATTACGATAATCATCTCATGTTTGATGAAGTTGCTAGAAAACTGACTGCTAAAATACTAGTAATACTCAAAATGCAGATCATTAAACCCTTAAACTTCATAACTTTTACGAAATGTGAAGCAATTAAGAATTCATTTCTTGTAAAAGATCACACAAGTAACTCCGTAAAGTGGAGCTAAAGCTTTATTTGTGTAATGGAAAGTTACTACATAAGAGGGATTAGGGTTTTTATTTCACAAAGAGGAGAAAATGTAGGAAGAGTAAAAGGGAACTTACGACTCGATTTCGGAGGAGATCGCGGGGAGTTCGCCGGAGAAAATGTAGGAAGAGTAAAAGCGAAGGAGAGTGGACTTATTTGAAATAAATTGCAAAATTTAGGCCCTCAAAGTGAAATCCATAAAGCCTAGACTTTCCAATTTCCATCCAATCAATCAGCTTTACGATTTACATTTAATTTGTAGTACTTTTCTAGGGATGTTCATGTGGATTGAATATCTAAAATTCGAACCGATATGTTTAATTTGGAATTGTGTTTATTAAAATTTCGGATTTCGGATTAGATTTGGATTAGTATAATTTTAATACGATTCGAAATCCGAAATTATTATGGCATGTATAAATACTAAACTTTAATTTCGGATAGTTAGTGCTTCATTTACATTTTCCTCCAAGTTATTACCTTTACAATTGATGAATTTACCTATATTGGCACCATAGTATTTTCATAATTGCATAAACATGAATTTTTCTTACTGTATTGCCTCTTTTACAAAGAAAATATACATATGAGTTCGCAACTTTGAGGCATAATAATCCGATCCGAAATTCGAAAATCCGATCTGATCCAAACTTTAAAATCCGATCCGATGTGCTAAATCCGATCCGATCTGATCCGATCCATGCACAGCCCTAAGAGTAGCTTTTAAATGGAAAACTAACGGGAATGACCCACCAAAAGTACTTATCCGAAAATAATAGTACTACTTATTTGTCGGAAAATTGATTGTTTTTTGCCTTTTTTACCCTTAATAATAGTGGGTTCTTGAAGATGGAAATAACACATAAATAGAATAAATATTCAATGAATAGAGGTTACTTAAGACATAAATAAGGGTAGAATAGTCTAATCTCTTTCCTAATTAATATTTCTTAAGGAACGTATAAAAGAGAAATACGACGCAAAATATGAGATGGAAGGAATATTATAATTTATACTATAGAAAAATATTCACAAAGTACTCAGCAGCTATATTATATGTTTTAAATCTTCATGGCATATAATTCGCATGTTGTATATCTTAAGAGGTCGTTAGGTAGGGAAATAAGTTATTCCTGGATTATAATACGAGAATTAAATAATAACATGATTATTTAGTGCATATATTTTTATTGAAAGATGTTTGGTTTATCGGATTAAAAATGAGATATACAGGGTACAATATAAATACTATGTGTTTGGTGTATAGTGGATAAATTAAGATAAATTCTTAATTTTAATTTTAACCTTGGATTGTTTAAAAGACTTTGGGAGAAGAGCCTTGGAGAAGTATATCTTTGTCATGTTAGTATTTATCCTAGGATTACAACTCGAGATTATTATCTCACCCTTATTGTGAAATAGAATAATATTCAATTGTGGGACTAATTAATCCTGAGACTGCTAATCCCTGATTGAAAAATTCAATTAAACGCAGGGTAAAATAATTTCGTAATTAATCTCGGAATTATTGTCCTTTATTTCACATATCAAACGACCCCTAAAAGCCCGTTCAGTTGGGTGTACCAGGAGGATTAATCTGCTTACAAAACAAAATAGCTAATACTTTGTTTAGTTACCATTCTCCGCGTGTAATTCAACAACGCTATTATATTGTATGATTACCAATTCGCTTTTCTTCGTTAGTAATGCCAGCATAAATTATGCGAAAATATAGTCTATGATTTTAGATCTGTATTTAGTTTCTTTTGTTTCAAGTTACTTTAAAATCAATATAAAGCAAAAGATTTACTCAACACAAAATTTTCCTTTCAATAATTACCAGTACATAGTTTTATGATATTATGACTCCTTCAGGTAGCTGTCATTGAATTCCATATTGCATGATATTAAATTATTATATTTCATAATGATATTGAACTCCATAAATATAGTTTCTGTGAGAGTATATAAAGCTTTTTAAAGGAAAATATACAATGATAAAAAGAAAGTAGACTATAATAGCAAGCACCTCTAATTTTGTTTAAGAGATAAAAACATATATTAATTTATATTTTATATACTAATTTTAAATATTTAACATAACGAATAACGTCCATTATGAAATAATCGATGCATTAGAATCCTTGCATTACTAATTCCTACATTACTGTTTTTTTTTTTTTTTTGCATTACTAATCTCTATATTATATTGCAAACCAAAAGACCCCTTATAGTATATAATAATATTATTCAACTATTCTCTCGCCTCTCTACCTGTTAGGTAGGGGTAAGGTCTACGTACAGACTATCCTTTCCAGATCCCACCTGGTGGAAACATACTGAATTTGTTGTTGTTGTTGTTGTTGTATTCAACTATTCCTCTCGTTGTATATTGCAATTCAATTGTGTGAATTATATACCTCCGGGGTATACAACATACAAAATTGTACCGTGAAATTTTAATATGTCTTGTCTATGTGAAAGTCCCCTTTTAAGTATGCAAGTCTTATTTAAATGTAAAAAGGAATTGAAGTTAGAATTCACACAAAAAATTACAAACGATGAATATGATATTTCGTATTAATTTTTTCTTAAGGATTGAAGGAATATATTTTTCTGATAAGGTTTAATTAGAACGCGTTTAGCTTATACAAAAGTTGTTAAGAGTCCCGTTTGAATTGGCTTATTTTAAGTGCTTTTAAGCCCAAATCGCTTTTAAGCCATTTTGTAGTGTTTGAATAAAGTAAAAACGTGCTTTTAAGATAAAATGACAAAAATAAGTCAAAAGTTAGAATTCCTAACTTATGGCTTTTGACTTAAAAGTCGCTTGCAACAAGCCCATCCAAACGGGCTCTCATACCAATTGTTAGGCTAAGCCCACCCAAAAATACTCTTAACGTATGTGATATTTCCTCATTGGACCTAACATGCACAGTTTTCCCAAAAGGTCTCATACCATTTAAAAATATTCATACACCTTATATATAGTTTTTCAATCTTTTCAACAGTCAATGTGAAACTTTGTTCGCCGACCTAATACAACCAAGCAAACTAATATACTATCTTATGCAGAGATAGTAAGCAGATTTAAACTGAAGAAACCATTACTTCTAAGAAAAAATGAGCCTTGTAAGTGGTTCAGAAGCTTATAAACAGTGTATGAGTCATCCCCACATAAAACATTTTAGAAATTCAGTTGAGACCTTGATCATCAGTCACTCCTGGATTTCAACTATGAGCATGTTTGGATGTGCTTAAAAACTGGTTTTTGAAAGTGTTTGGCAACTAGACAAATGGCTTAAAAAAAGCTAAAATCTGCTTTAAAAAGCCAAAACCAACAAGTTGGGTAAACCCAACTTTTCTAAATTGGCTTAAAAGCCATATTGCTTTGACCAAAGATATTACATTCTTATCCCTTATAATTTTTCTTAATCTCGAAATTATCCCTTAGTACAAAACTTGAAATTGCTACTGTCTTTTTCCTCCCGAAATTGCAGCATCTATTTTCTTCATTTTACTTTTTTTCTTTCACATTCTTCTCCAGATTAACGGTTTGTTTGCTCCCATTTTTTGTATTTTTTACTAATTTTCTTTAAAATATTAATTATTATTTTTGTTTGCTTTCTTCGTACTGAAATTGTTCGTTTGCTTTCTTCATACTACTTTTAGTTTTATAAATTGAAAGTGAATTAAATTTTTAATTATTATGTATTTATATTATTAGAATAAAATATTATAGTAATAAGCATCTTTATAGGTTTGACAGCTTTAAGGATATTTCAGTAATTTTAACAGAAAAATGCTTACTAACACTTGTTTATCAAATACTTCAATAGCTTTTTCTCAGCTCCAGCACTTTTATCCAAACACGTAACTGCTTATTTATAAAACCAGCTCCAGCACTTAAAAGCTACTTTTTTTAAGCCAATCCAAACGGGCTCTATATATGGTTTACACTAAGTTCAGAATGTATCAGGAAAGGAACCTTATAATATAAAGAATGTCAAATGCTGAAAACAGAGGCTGCGTGCAGCACACAAAAGGTAGAGCACATAAAGGGAAAAGATACACGTCAAAAAAAGATCTAACACTCAAGCTATTGTTCTCGAAGATCTTACAAACAGACTGTCAACAACTTATCCCCATATTTGAAACGGTTTCCAACGGATCTAACACTCAAGCTATTATTCTCGAAGATCTTACAAACAGACTTTCAACAACCTTCCCCATATTTGAAACAGTCTCCAACGTAGCTGGAAAAATTGCATCTGGTTTAGGATCCTCAAAAATTATAAGGCATCCAGCACCCTGGTCCAGGGTCCCAGCGAATTTCTTATCCAAAATCATTTGAGATAACTTCTTCTCAACATGGTCACCAGGCAACTCTATCAACTCAGCAATATGAGCAATCTCAACTCTCGAGAAGGGCTCAATCAATCTACAAAGGTTCTGCTCAAGCAAAGTGTCATAGAGGGAAGACAGGTGCCGGTGGACGATAGGATCTTCATCTAGCTGAGCCTTAAAGTTCCGAAGAGCAGTCTCGAAGAGCTTCAAGGAGCGCTTGGAATGTGCATCCGCAACAGCTTTCATTGCATCGACTTCTGGCCCCTGATATTGCAATCCAACCTTTGGGGATGATATTATTCCTGCAACATCATCAGACTGGTTGACCATGATTTTGCAAAGCAACATATACTTGAGGCTGTATATGGCCTGGGGATCTTCAAGGGCATTGAATGCTTCAAATGCTTCATAGAAATAGCTGTAACCAGTTTTATAATCCTTCTCTTCCGCATGAAGGATCCCGCTCTGCAAATCAATAGAACCTTGCTGAGCTGGAGGCACATAAATAGCATTGGCTGCTGTTCGAGCAGCTGTGAGCGCAGCCTTGGCTTTGGGAAGATTTCTCAGCGAGAAATGTAGCTTGCTCTCCAGCAAGTCAATCTCCACAAGAAGCAGCTTATCATCCAATCTTCTCACCTCCTTAATCAGTCCTGAAAGGAGGGTCAATGCTTCAGAGTATTCCTTGTTTTCCATCAAAAGAGCTGCGAGTCTTGCCTCAATTCGTTGACGAAGAAATGTCCGCTTCTCCTTACGGGTCCACTCCACTATATCCTTGCAAAGTGTAACCTGAAGGTCAGATGTACCTGGTATTTTAGCCACTGCATCAATGATTCCTCGAACAATTTTTGCAGTTTTTGCCTTGGGGATCAAAGAAAAGAAGGGGCGCAACTGGGTCAGAAGGTTTTTAAGTTCCTCTGCCCTATTCTCCTGTCTAAGGAGGTCAGAGAGATTGGAGATTGCCTGCTCTTTGATCCTTAGGGCCTCAGAAGCAGAAGATGGGTTATCAAGGATGCGGTAAAGAATAGAGATGGCGTTAGATGGTGATGTAGCCTCAGAAGCCTGAGCTAGAGAATCAGTAGTGGCTGGGAGATATGAAGATGACATGGTCACAGCTTGCAGATTTTAACTCCTGCAGTTTAAGCAAAAGAAATTAGTATTCCTTATCAAGGAAAACAAATACACTGGGAAAAAAAGTACGTGCAGCAGAATGAGATACTTGGCCTTATAGTCTGTACCTACCTCCTACGATGAAATTAGTGGCTTACAAGATGTGAAGCTTTTAAATATTGGATTAAGACAGATTTACATGAAGCGATATGGATAGTGAGGATTCATATAGCCGTTCCCGACTTTCTTGGGATTGAGGCATAGTTGTTGTTTGTTGTACAAGATGTGATGCACTAAAATGAGAACGAACTGCGAAAGCTATATGCAGCTAAATGGGCGCAGAAAGCAACACCAATCCAATAACTAAACATTTGCAAAAGAGTACTACATTGAACTGAAAAAGCTATATGCAGCTACTTTGGTATAGAAAGCAACACCAACAATAACTAAACATTTGCAAAAGAGCACTACATCAGGACTACAGAGACCATCTTTCTGCCAATATAAGAATAACAGTTCTTAGTACGATTAAAAACCACTAAGTACTTAAAAAAGTAGGAGTACCTCTTACTATAACAAAGTCAATTTATCTTTTACTTATCCAAAAAAAAAATCAAGAAGCCAAGTATGACGAAAATGATAAGAAATACTATGTTCAGTTCGAAAAGGGCTTATAAGACAAATATTTTATCCAGATCTCCAATTTTTTTGCCCCAGCTCAGCTCCCCTCTTAAAAGTCTAGAATCAAATTTGGACTTTGCTATATATGTCTTCCAAGATAGTGCTCCTCGTATTCCCATTTCAAGAAACAACAAGAACGATTACTCACCTACACATCCACACACACACACCCCTCCCCCGCCCAAAAAAGAAAGCAAACCCAGCTAAATTATTAAAATTTACCATATTTATGGTCTAATAATACTTTAATCACATCCAAAACAATCCATGTTTTCTGAGAATAAGCAGCCAAGTTATTCAGTCTAAGATAATCTCAATTAACAAGCCGCTCTTTTTCCTTTTCTATTTTTAAAAGCATAAATGAGAAGGGATCAAGAAGCAAACTAATACATGACTAAACTAAAAATAATTTAGGTAATTCACTGTTGAAGTTAAAAAAAACCATGGTCTGCTTCAACTTAGAGGAGCCTTCACAGGAACCAGTGCACATGCAGAGTGTGTCATATGATTCAAGGACAAAGGCTGATTGAATCATGACAAGACCCCAAATACCGTAGCGAAAGCAGCTCATTTATTTGAATTAAAGCAGGAACATTGAAAATTCAGATGTCAGCAACAAGAAACCTTGAATTCTGACAAAATCAGAATGGATTCTTTTAAATTCAAAATGATAACAAAGCACTCAAAATTTTAAAAGCTCCAGCACCATCACATCAAAAGAAGAGCCAAAACAACCAACATCATCATCATTATTGGTGTATTGTTCAAATGGCTCTCTTCATATATACACATTGACGCATTACGACCAGAAAGCATGAAAAACAAAATAATTGGACCAGTGACCAACTATTGACTAGTATAGCCAGTCTGCCAATGTCCACCTGACACATTTTTTTAGTTAAAGATGTCTACTAGATGCAGTGGAGGATTAGAGCAGATATCCACAGGCAAACTAAAATAAACTGCTCTTGTTCTAACTTTAACTGTCTTATTTAATTTTACATTTCTTATGGGATTTTACTGGGTCGTTGTTGTTGTTATTTTTCTATTCATTAGAAGTGCTTCTACTGCTCTTCAGAAACCACAAAGACTTGAGCGTTGGAGTGGGCAGAGCAAGCTGGTCAAGTAACACATTGTTGGCAAATTAGAGTAAACTAATTGCGAAACATTGAGATTCAACTAAATCCTACTTTTATTGAAACAAGCACAATAAATTGACTATGCATCAATTCCAAACTAGTTGGAGTTCGACATATGGATACTCTATTCCATTTCTACTCTACTCGAGACCATTTCATATTTGTTGAGACAAGAACAACTGACAGAAATTGTCAGTTTTACAATCATATTCCTTTTATATTTTCTTATGCCAAAATTCCTTACTGACAGCTAAGGGCATGCAATCCTCAACACAAGCCCCTGGGTTGCCAATTTAAGCCAACTCACATTTCTGCACAAATACACAGCATATGAATATCTAATGATGGACAAAACACAGATCATGGTAAGATCCAATATTGTACATACAAAAGATACAGTATAGATCGGGCATATTGAAGCATTCAAATGCTGCAATACATTGAACTCAGGTACTTTGAACAAAATTTAAGAAAGTCAAGTTCGGAAAAAAATCAATTATGCCATCAGAAACTGCAGTTCAAAACTATGAAGCTTCAAGAAAAAAGATGGGCACCGAACTCATGACATTCTTAGAAATAAACCCATTCACTAACTAAACCTCCAACAAGTTTCAAAACTCTCAAAATTCGTGTGACCCATCAAGGAGCGTCAAGTAACCTTAGCCGCCTGTTTGGTTCAGAACATTTTTGGGCAAAAGGAACACTTGCAGTAACTTAACAAACAGCAATATTGGTAAACAAAAGTGTGCATTATTAGCGGCACAGTAACAAAGTTCTCTACTATGCTAACCCTAACTCAATTACCCACGTGGAAAACTGATTTAGACTTGACGAATATTCTTAATTAGCTATTTCAAAATTTCCCAGATTTGGGGATAGTTAGAAATTGAAAGCCAGCGTTGGAACAATTTTGGGGATTTGGTATATGCCATGAAGTTCATACATCCATCCAAGTGCTGAAAACCCACAATATAGTGGTAAGTACTCGCCTTGCAGTACTCGGATACTAATACTCAAAACCAGATTAGTCACAAATTCGGAACTTTATTAGTTTTTAAATGAAAATCAGAAAAAAGAATTGCATATTAACCTGAGAAATTCAATAATTATTCAATCAACCACACCTCAATCCTAAATCAGTTAAGATTCAGCCCAGTTCATTCCAAGACCAAATAATTTGTCTTTTAAAATCAAAAAACAAATTGTGATTTTTAAATCTCACAATTTTCAAAATCAGATAAGGTGTATAAAAATTGGATTTAACGCTTTAACTGCAGATTGGGATCAAATCACTGCAACTCAAATAAAAAAAATGCATTTTTTCCAGTAATAATAACTGGGAAAACGGGTTAGGGTTTTGTGCCATGAAAGACGAACAGGAGAAGCGCAAAATAAAGAGGGAAACCTACAAATTAATTTCACGGGAGAAACAGATCGGAAGGAGCTCGCGGTAGAAAGGAGATGATTGCAGCTGAGTCTGAGTGAAAGAAGCGTCAAGTTACTGTTGGCGTAGTTCGGCAATTGGTGAAGTTCTAAACTTTTCCAACAAGAAATTGGGTCTATTTTCCCACCGAGGCAAAGTAAACAAATAACGCAGTTATTGGTAGGAGAGCTTTCTTTTAAACGGGTTGTACCAAATGCAAATCCAAATTAATTAAGTCATATATTTGGAATATTAAATGGTTAAGTGAAAAAATCTAAAATTACCCAATCTAGTTCCTTTACTAATCAATTTGATACAAATTAGCAAGTTTTTAACTCAAAATAGTTTCCTATTAATGAGTAGTCAAAAAAAAGAGTTAAATTACGCTTCTCCTTCCTGTTTTTTTTTTTTTTTTTTTTTTTTTTTTTTTTGTATGATTGCAATAACGAGTCTTGTTCCGTGCGTATACTCAATCTCCGTGAATACAAGACTTTAAAAGATCAGATAACTATTATATTAAAAGTATTGTTTGAGTTATATATAGATTAAAAATTAAAGTGTAAGTTCTTGAAAGTAATAATAGTTAATCCTATTTTAACTAACTCAATAAAGGAAGAAAATCAATTTCATAGAGGTTCTTCATCATTTCAATAGATTTATTCAACTTAAAAGCGTTGACACGGATAAATATTTTTAATAATTTTAGATAAACCTCCAATTTGTATAAACGTTTATTTTTCTTGGAGGCTTAATTTCTTGAACAACAAATTCCTCTTTTTTTTTTTTTCTTTTGACAAATAATTTTGACTTTATCCATAATTTTTTGTGAGAAAAGACATAGCACAATGAGAATTAAAATGCACAAAGTTGTGGACATAGATTAAGAGAGAAACATTAAAAAGATAAAACCCTACTAATAATATACAAATTGTAATTGTTGCGTGTTGATTTTTGTATCAAATTTGATTAGAACATATCTTATTTGGAACAGTAAAACTTTAATAATTTTGAAGTCTTTAGTAGTAGCATTTAATTTGTATATAGTTTAAATTAAATAAGAAAATATTTAATAATTAAAATTATAATTAAATTATTATGAAAATAAATAAATGACTATTTCGTTTAGTGTGAACTCTATTTTAAAAGGGTAAAAAGGCGAATAATATTTTGCTAAGGGTCTTAATGCTTTTAATATAGTATACCAGATTTAGTGTACGTGCGTTGCACGTATTATTTTTGTGTGTATTAGTAAAAATTGTATAAAAATTAGAATAAGAATGATTTAAGTGATAGCATGTGACGACCCAATAGGTCGTTGTGAAGACTAGTCTTAATTTCCGTATTTCGAGACTTTTCATAGCTTTATTTGATTTTTTTGATTTGTGTGCGTGGTCCGTGTCGTTTTCCGAAAAGTTTTTACGTAAAACTTTTAAGGAAATGAGATTTTTTACTTACATATATTTGTGGTAAATGACCTCGGTTTGGTGTTTTGACGATTCCGATAGGTTCGTATGATATTTTTGGACTTGTACGCACACTTGGTTGGTGCCCAAGTAACCCGAGGGCGTTTCAGTGCATGATGTGAAAGATTGTGAAAAATGAGTTTTCAAGTTGAAATCTTGAGTTTTGATGATCAATTCTTATTATTTGATGTTATTTTGAAGATTTGGGGTAGTTACAGGTTTGTATGATATTGTTACACTTGTGTGTATGTTCGGTTTGGAGCCCGAGGGGCTCTGATGAGTTTCGGATGCATTGCAGAATGATTTGGAACTTCTGAAGCTATGCAATTGCTGGTGTGAAGTTGCAGGTCTCGTATTTGCGAGAACCTGATCGCAATTGCCAATATGGGCTCGGGGCTTGCATTTCGCATTTGCTAAGTAGAGTTCGCTTTTGCGAACTAGGGTGGGATCACATTTGCGATCTCAGTGTCGCATTTGCGACACAGTGGTTGGTGAGAACAGCTTCGCATTTGCGATGGCTGGGGACTTCGCAAATGCAAGGTATATGTCGCATTTGCGACTTCTGGGGGCCTAATGTACTGATCGCAATGATCAATGTGTCGCATTTGCGACATCTACAGCTAGGTAAAAAACTAAAAAAATTGGGACTTAGCGAATTTATACCACTTTTCAACCCTAAGCGCTCTAGAGGCAAATTTTGAAGAACTTTTTCTTCTCAAATTCATTGGTAAGCATCTTAAACTAGCTTTCAATCAATTTTAATTACTTTTCATGAATTTTTAACATCAAATCTAAGAATTTCATGGTAGAAAATAGGGGTTTTGGGTAGAATTTAGGGATTTTATAAAATTGATATTTTGACCTCAAATTAAGGTCGAATTTCGAAATAAATCACATATTCGGGCTCAGGGGTGAATGATAAATTGAGATTTGGTCCGAGTCTTAGATTTTGACCAAGCGGGCCCGGGGTTAACTTTTGTTGACTTTTTTTATTTCATTAAAGATTGAACCTTTTTCGATCATGGGTAGTTTCTAAAGCTTGATTTGGATTGTTTGAATGATATTTAGCTAGACTTGGTTGGTTTGGAGGCTTGTTCTAAAGGTACAATCGTGATTGATTGTGGACTTGATTCCGGAAAGAGGTAAGTATCGTGTTTAACTTTGACTTGAGGGAATTAGGACTTGTTGGTCTAATTACTACTTGAACTAAGTATGGGGACGACGTATATGCGAGGTGACGAGTGTATATGCATTGTCATGGGTTAAAGCATCCGGGTTGGGCTATTTACCTTTATGTCGTCATTTATTCCATGTAATATCTCGTTACATGCTTTGATTGCTACATGTCCTTACTTGTTATTCCTGCCTTACTTGTTATCTGTCATTTAGTTGTTACCTGTTTCGTTTTATTCATTCCTCGATCAATATCTATTTACCTGCTATATGTTCCTACATATATTAACTATATATCTTCATTGATTCTTGTCCCTACATGCCTTTATTGTCTTTGCCTTATTTGTTGCACTTTATTATGCTATATCCGATTGTGTGAGTCTTTTGGCTATTCTCGCGTTAATAATTTGTTGAGGTTTGTGAATATGAGATATCGATTGTTCTCTGTTGTGCTAGCAGTTCCATAGTGTTTTACCTTTTGTGTTGAGATTATGGAATTTGGTTGTGTTGGGTTGTTCATATTAATGAGTTAATATTGAGAATGGGTTGTGCGTCGCAATAATATTAAAATTAATTGATAATGGGAATGTATTGCATGCCGTAACAGATATTTATATGATATTGAAATCGGGTTACACACCTCAACAGATATTATGTAAGTATTGAAATCAGGTTGCGGGCTGCAACGGAGTACGATGTGTTATAATGTTTGTAGCTGTAATGTTCTATTTCAGTATTATGATATTGAAATGATATTATTCTGGGGGCCTCTTTTAGTTGACCTTCGGGTCCTATTCTTATGAGTTTATCAGTTTTACTCTATATTCTATTGCCTTTTATTTATTACTCGTACATGTTTATCATGAGTGTCTTGTCATAGCCTCGTCACTACTTCGTCGAGGTTAGGCTCGACACGTACATAGTACATGGGGTCGGTTGTACTCATACTACATTTATGCACTCCTTGTGAAGATCCCGATGTTGGTCCTAGCGGCGCGTAGAGGATCTTGCTCGGATTCGACTTATGCAGGAGACTTGAGGTAGAGCTGCACGAAGTTCGTAGTCCTTGAAGTCCCCTTGTTTCCTGTTTTACTGTTTGTCTAGTTTCAGACAGTTGTAGCTTATTTTGGACCATATTTGTAGTATACTAGTCGCTCATGTACTTGTGACTCCGTATTTGTTGTGATTAGCATAGACTACATACTTATGTATATATCATATTTATTTTAGGGTAGTTTAGTCGTTAATTTACATTATTCTTTTTTAAATTGTTAAAATTGATTAACTCTTTAACTTACGTTGGCTTGCCTAGCAAGTGGATGTTGGTTGAAATTTTGGGTCGTAACGAGTTGGTATCAAAGCGCTAGGTTTCCTAGATCTCACGAGTCATGAAAAATCTTAGTAAAGTCTTAAGGATCGGTATAGATACGTATGTGCTATCTTCTAGAGGCTATAAAGATTTAGGAAAATTTCACTTCTTTCTTTCTCTATCGTACGACTTTATTCTATCATTCAGTTTGAATCATTCTATTATTGTTCTCTCACAGATGGTGAGGACATGCACAACATCCACAGCCGATCAGGAGTCGGAGCCCCAGGTTGAAGCCACTAACAAGGGTAGGGGCCGGGGCCGAGGGAGAGCTAGAGGCAAAGGCAGAGCTCAACCTAAAGCACGCGCAACATCACCTATAGTAGAGCCTCATATCAAGTAGGAGGAAGAGATCCCTGTTCAGACAGCGCCAGTTGGACCAGCTAAGGTCCTAGATGGGTTCATTGCCACGCTAGTACTTCAGGACGCCCTAGTCTACCTAATGGGCTTTATGGACAATGTGGCCCAGGCCGACGCGTTCCCTGTAGAATCAGCCATCTGTCAGGATGGGGGAGGATCCCAGATTACCACTACTCAAACTCTAGAACAGGTGACTCACGGATACTAGACTCTAGCAGTTCCAGTAGTTGGAGCAGTTCAGCCTGTTATTGCTACCCAATCTAGGAAGGGTCCCGTTACGTCATTAGAGAGACTAAAGAGGTTGGACAGATTCACCAAGCTATTTCCTATTCATTTTGGTGGTAAACCTTCTGAGGACCCCCGAGATTTTTTGGACCATTGCCATAAGGTATTTAACAACATGGGTATGGTGGAGTCTAATAGAATTGATTTCGCAGTATTTAAGATGATTGGTTCTACCAAGAGATGGTGGCAGGAGTATGTTTGGGGTAGTCCAACAAATTCACCTTCCCTCACTTGGGCTTAATTCTCGCAATTGTTCTTGGAAAAGTTTATTCCTTTCACTTAGAGAGAGGATCTACACAGCCAGTTTGAGTTCCTACACGAGGCAACATGATTGTTACCCATTGCGAGACTAGATTTGTGGATCTATCACGCCATGGGGCAATCCTGATCCCTACTAAGATGGATAGGGTGATGAGATTTATAGATAGCCTTACTTATGATATTAGGTTGCAGATGGCCAAAGAGACTAAGGATGATATTTCTTTTACTTATGTGGTGGAGATAGCTAGGTGGATAGAGGACTCATGGTTAGGATGGAGAGGAGACATTAGAGAAGAGGCCCATACATTTTTGGTAGTTTAGTGGTGCCTCGTCTGGAGGTAGAGGTTCATTTGGTAGAGGCTATCCTATCAAAACCATTCAGTCAGCACTTCAGGTGTCTCGTGGTTTTTCAAGCGGTGATAGTGCATATGAGTCACGGTCAGAGCAGCCAGTATTCAGCACACCTTCAGCTCCTATTAGTGCACCACCGCTACAAAGTTACTACAGTGGTCATTCGGGTCATCAGGGATCGTCTTAGACTCAACAGTTACGCCAGCCGCGGGGTTGCTTTGAGTATGGCGACGCAGGTCATATCAAGAGGTACTGTCCTAGATTGAGGAGCAGCATATCACAACAGGGTAATCGTGCCATGATTCCGGCACTGATTGCTACACCACTCGCTCAGCCAACTAAGGAGGGGGTCAGGCACCCCGAGATACTGGTCAGGCCATTAGAGGTGGAGTTCAGCCAATGAGAGGCCGTCCTGGAGGTGGAAGTCAGATAGGTGGTGCTTAGCCCCATTGTTATGCATTCTAGTTAGACCTGAGGCAAAGTCATCTGATGCAACTATTATGGGTACCATTTCACTATGTTATAGAGATGCTTCTGTGTTATTTGATCTAGGTTCTACCTATTCTTATGTGTCCTCATATTTTTCTTCGCATTTGAGTATGCCTCGTGATTCTCTTGATATTCCAGTTTCTATGTCAATACCGATTGGAGATTTTATAGTAGTTGATCGGGTGTATAGGTCTTGTGTGGTTACATTTCATGGTAATGATACCGTAGTTGATCTTCTATTGTTGGATATGGTGAATTTTTGAGGTTATTCTTGGTATGGGCTAGTTATCCCCGCATCATGCTATCTTGGATTGTCATGCCAAGACTATGAGTTCAGTTATACTGAGGTTGCCTCGATTGAAGTGGAGAGGGACTCTTGGTCACTCAACTAGAAGGGTCATTTCATATGTGAAGGCTTAGTGTATGGTCGAGAAGGGGTGTTTGGCGTATTTGGCCTATATCTATGATTCTAGTGTGGAAGTTCCTTCCATGAATTCGGTTCCAGTTATACGTTAGTTTCTAGAGGTGTTTCCTATAGATTTGCCAGAGATACCACCCGACAGAGATATTGACTTTTGCATTGAATTGGTTTCGGACACTCAGCTTATTTCTATTCTACCATGTTGTATGGCCCCAGTTGAGTTGAAAGAATTAAAGGAATACTTGCAGAATTTGCTTGACAAGGGATTCATTAGAACTAGTGTTTCGCCTTGGGGTGCACCAGTGTTGTTTGTGAGGAAGAAGGACGGATTGATGGAAATATGCATAGATATCAAAAGTTGAACAACGGATTGATGGGAATGTGCATAGATAATCAAAAGTTGAACAAGGTCACTCTCAAGAACAAGTATCCCTTGCCGAGGATTGATGACTTATTTGACCAGCTTCAGGGTACCAAGGTGTTTTCCAAGATTGACTAGAGATCTGGCTACCATCAGGTAAAGATTAGGGCATCAGATGTCCCTAAGACATCTTTTCATACTCGATATGGTCACTAATAGTTCTTAGTGATTTCATTTGGCTTTACTAATTCCCCAGCAACTGTTATGGATTTGATGAAGCGGGTGTTCAAATCCTATCCGGATTCCTTTGTGAATGTCTTCATTGATGATATTTTAGTTTACTCCTGTAGTCGAGAGGAGCATGCAAAACATCTCCGGATCGTACTTCAGACTTTGAGGGATCATTAATTATACAACAACAACAACCCAGTGAGATCCCACATAAGGGGTCTGGGGAGGGTAGTGTGTACGCAGACCTTATCCCTACTCCGAAGGAGTAGAGAGGCTGTTTCTGGTTAGACCCTTGGCACAAGAAGGAAAGAGACAATGTATTAGTAGCAGCAAAGGAATCCTAATAGATAACACCAACAACGCAATAACCATAAAATAGAGAGCAAAGTATTAACACTAAGCATCAAAAGGCGCAATACTACATACGCAAGGGAATAATATGTACATACAGGGCCGCTAAACATACTATAGCCTAACTTTCGACCCTAAAGAAGTATTAAGAACACAACTGAAGCCCCTAGCTGTGACGACCCAAAGGGGTCATTACCTATTTTCTTATTCATTCCGTACTTCCGAGGAATTGAAAACCTCATTCGGGGTTGCCTCGATTTGCGTGCGCAGTCCGGGCGCGTAGCCGGAAAGCTTAAATATGAATTCTGTGTGAAAAATGCTAAATTTTGATATTAATATGAATATATTTGACTTCGGTCAACATTTTGGGTAAACGGACCCGGACCCGTGATTTGACGGTCCCGGAGGGTCCGTAGAAAAATATGGGACTCGGGCGTATGCCAGGAATCGAATTCCGAGGTTCCAAGCCCGAGAAATGAATTTTTGAGTAAAATTGTTTTTCTGAAATTATTAAGAAAATTGGAAATGAAATTTGATTAAATGACTGTGGTATCGGGCCCGTATTTTGGTTCCGGCGCCCCGTACAAGTCTTATATGTGGTTTAAGCGCTTTCTGTGAAGTTTGGTTGAAATTGGACGTCGTTTGACGTGTTTCGGACTTAAAATGGAAAATTGATGTTTTATGAAGATTTGGAAGAAAACATGAGTTTTGAGGCTTGATCCATTGTTTTGGATGTTATTTGGCGATTTGACCGCACGAGTAAGTCCGTAGGATGTTTTTGAGGTTGTGTGTATATTTGGGTTAGAGCCCCGAGGGCTCGGGTGAGTTTTAGATAGGCCACGGAGTGCATTTTTGAACTTGGAAAATTGCTGGTGTGATCTGACCTGCAGGCTTCGCATTTGCGAAGCCTGGCTAGCAAATGCGAAAAACCCTTCGCAATGCGAAGGTGCCCACATTGCACAGGGATCACAAATGTGATCATAGCATCGCAAATGTGATCATAGCATCGCAAATGCGAAAGCTGGGACTTTCGCAAATGCGACATTTTTGTTTGCAAATGCGAAGTCCACAGATAAGCCAATGGTTCGCAAATGCGAACTTTTGTTCGCAATTCCCAAAGTAGCAGGTCGGGGTTCGCAATTGCGAACCCCAGTTCGCAATTCCCACATCTGCAACCTGCATATTTTATACTTAGTCGAATTTTAGACCATTTTTCACCCCACTTTCAAAACACAACTCCTTGGGCGATTTTTCAAGAGCAAGCTTCATCCTAAATCATTTGTAAGTTGGTTTTTACTCATTTCTTTCAATCTTTAACATCATTTAACATGTTTTCAACCTAAAATCAATGATTTTCATGGGTGAAATTGAGGGTTTTGGGTAGAACCTAGGTTTTCTATAAATTGGGGATTTGGACCTCAATTTGAGGTCCGATTTTAAAACAAATTGCATATTTGAGTTTGTGGGAGAATGAGTAACCGAGTTTTGGTTCGAACCTCGGGTTTTGACCACGTGGGCCCGGGGCGATTTTGGAATTTTTGGGAAAAACATTGGGAAATTCATTGTTATGCATTTAAATTGATTCATTTAGTGTTTATTAATGTAATTAAGTAATTTATGGCTAGATTCGAGCGGGTTGGAGGTGGAATTTCGAGGTAGAGCCATAGTTGAGGCTTGAATTGAATTGAAGGCTTTGAGGTAAGTGTTTGGTTTAACCCTAGCTCGAGGGAATAGGAGTTGAGTCTTATTTGTAACTTGCTAATTGTTGAGTACGATGTATAGGCATGGTGACGAGTATCTATACATTGGTGTCTAGCATGACCGTGAGTCCTTGTTTGCGAATAGTTTGGTTGTTGTTATGCCTTCCATGCTTAAATGATGACTTCTTTATGTTGTAAAGACCTTGTGAAAGAAATTGTGATCTTGAAACTTCGTGGAGCACTGGCTCGGGTTGAAATACAGATTTGTGAAGGTACACGAGATAAGTAATTCTTTGGAGCATTGGCTCAAGTGATAATGTGACGTATGAGATGAAAGTGAAAGAAAGAAAAGAGTTAATGATTTATTCCCTTGGCGGGACGTTGTTGGTTATGATATTGTACCCTTGCCGGGTTTTTAATTGTTGTTTGTATTCCCTTGCCGGGATTTTCGTTATCGTTTACTTATTCCCTTGCCCTTGTTTGTGATTGTTGATTGGGTGAGAAAGAGTGATAAAAGCACGAAGGGTGATGCTGTGCACTGTTTGTTTATGGTAAGGAAAGAGTGTAAAGCACGAAGGGTGATGCCGTGCACCGTTTGCTTATTATGAGAATGAGTGTTAAAGCACGAAGGGTGATGCCGTGCCGCACGATGTACCATTCCGTGCCGATTCTATTGATATATGTGAGGAATGAGAGTAAAAGCACGAAGGGTGATGTCGTGCACATGATATTGCTTGGTGAGGACGAGAGTAAAAGCACGAAGGGTGATGTCGTGCACTGGTTGAATTCTGTTTCATTACCTATTATTGAGTTGTGATATGTTCTTTTATTACAGGACGACTCTTATTTGGAATGTATTATACCCCCCACAGCATGCTTCCCCTCCCAAATTGTTTATCTGTTTTGTTATTTGATTCCGCTGTATATATATATGAAATTGCACAGGTTTATGTGGTAGTCTGGTCTAGCCACGTTACTACTTCGTCGGGGTTAGGCTAGACACTTACCAGCACATGGGGTCGGTTGTGCTGATGCTACACTCTGTGCATTTTTTTGCACAGGTCCAGGTTTCGAGCAGCAGCAGCTGTTTTAGCTCGGGAGCACGCTTTCAGTCCATCGAGACACCGAGGTAGCCTTGTAGGCGTCCGCAGGCCCGACGTCTCCTCTATCTTTACATTAGACTGTCATCTCATTGTACTCGAGATAAACAGATTTATGTTTCTTTCAGACCTTGTATTTAGTACTTCTTAGATGTTCGTGAGTACGTGACTCCAGTTCTTGGGTAGAGATACATGTTGGAATTCCGTATTTTATTCAGCTATCTAAATTTGAGACTTCCGCTTATGATTTTAATTTCGTTGCTTTATTTTAATGCTGTTAGTTATTAAAAAGGAACAGGTGTTTAATCGAACAATATGAAAAGTTGGCTTGCCTAGCTTCTACGAGTAGGCGCCATCACGACTCCCGAGGGTGAGAAATTCGGATCGTGACAAGTTGGTATCAGAGCACTAGGTTACTTAGGTCTCACAAGTCACGAACAAACTTGGTAGAGTCTGAGGGATCGGCACGGAGACATCTGTATTTATCCCCTAGAGGCTACAGAGTTAGGAAAAGTTTCACATTTGTTCTTTCTAGTCGTGCGGTTCTGTTTCTCAATGCTAATTTGATTTCCACTTTGTTCTTTCGCAGATGGCGAGAACACGCGCTTCTTCATCTAGCGATCAGCAGTCCGAGCCCCAGGCAGCTCCCGCTAGGGGCAGAGGACGAGGCCATGCTGGAAGTCGAGGTAGGGGCAGAGCTCATCCCCTAGCAGCGGCACCAGTGGCGGAGCCTCAGGTTGACCTTGACGAGGAGGTTCCGGCCCCATCCCCAGCAGTTCCGGTGGGCCCAGCTCAGGTCCTAGAGGGGTTTATTGCTACCCCAGTCCTTCAGGACGCTTTGGTCCGGTTGGTGGGCCTCATGGAGAGTGTCACCCGGGCAGGGTTGCTTCCTGTAGCACCAGTCACTTCTCAGGCTGGAGGAGGAGCCCAGACTCCTGCTGCACGTACTCCGGAGCAGGCAGCTCCCCAGGGTCAGATTCCAGCGGCTCAGCCAGCTACGGCAGTACAGCCGGGGGTAGTTGCACAGGCCGGCGATGGAGCGGCTATGTCCGCAGATGCTTTGTGGAGGCTGGACAGGTTCACCAAGCTCTTCACTGCTACATTCAGCGGCGCTTCTTCTGAGGACCCCCAGGATTTCTTATATAGCTGCCATAAGGTTCTTCGGAACATGGGCATTGTAGAGTCCAATGGAGTTGATTTTGCTGCCTTTCGTCTATCTGGATCCGCCAAGACTTGGTAGAGGGATTTCTGTTTAGCCAGACCAGCAGGGTCGCCGTCTTTGACTTGGGATCAGTTTTCAGAGTTGTTTCTGGAGAAGTTTCTCCCCGTTACTTAGAGGGATGCTTATCGGAGGCAGTTTGAGCGCCTCCAGTAGGGGTTCATGACGGTCACTCAGTATGAGACCAGGTTTATCGATGTAGCTCGCCATGCTCTTGTCATACTCCCCATTGAGAGGGAGAGGGTGAGGAGATTTATTGATGGTTTGATCAAGCCTATTCGTCTTAAGATGGCCAGAGAGGCGGGGAGTGACATTACTTTTCAGGAGGTGGCCAATGTGGCCCGGAGAATCGAGATGGTTTTGCCACAGGGGGTGGTCATAGAGCAGACAAGAGACCCCGTCACTCAGGCTGATTCAGTGGTGCCTCATCTGGAGGCAGGGATTCTTATGAGAGGGGTCAGCCTTCCAGGCCTTTCCAGTCAGCCCTCCAGGTTTCTCAGGGTGCCCCAGGTGATCGTGGTTTCCGTGGGCATTATTCGGATCAGCGGTCATTCAGTGCACTGCCAGCTCCTATCAGCGCACTTCCACTTTAGAGTTTCCGCGGAGGCCATTTAGGTCGACAGGGACAGCAGACTCAGCGGCCGAGGGCTTGTTACACTTGTGGTGACACGGGTCATATTGCCAGATTTTGCCCTCGAGCACCGAGCAGTTCTTCGCACCAGGGTTCTCGTGCCATGGTTCAGGCACCAGGTGCTCCACAGCCAGCCCAGCCAGCTAGAGGCGGGGGTAGAGGTACTAGAGGTGGAGGTAGAGGTCATAGAGGTGTAGCTCAGACCGCCAGGGGTGGAGGTCAGCTAGCAGCAGATCGACCTAGGGATACGGTTCAGGGTGATGGGGCCCAACCCCGTTGTTATGCTCTTCAGGCCAGGNAGTCTAGGCAAAGAGCTATGCGGATCGAAGGTTCGAGATGTAGCTTTCATGGTTGGTGAGCGGGTATTGCTCCGAGTGTCTTCTATGAAGGGCGTGATGAGATTTGGGAAGAAGGGCAAGCTTAGCCCTACGTTCATTGGTCCGTTTGAGATTCTTGATCGAGTGGGAGAGGTGGCTTATAGACTTGCATTGCCGCCCAGCTTATCAGCCGTGCATCCAGTTTTTCATGTGTCCATGCTTCAGAGGTATCACGGCGATCCAGCCCACGTGTTAGATTTCAGCACTGTCCAGTTGGACAAGGATCTGTCTTATGAGGAGGAGCCGGTAGCTATTTTGGACCGGCAGGTTCGTCAGTTGAGATCCAAGAGTTTCCCTTCTGTTCGTGTTCAGTGGAGAGGTCAGCCTCCTGAGGCATCGACCTGGGAGTGCGAGTCTGACATGCGGAGTCGTTATCCTCATCTTTTCCCCGACTCAGGTACTTCTTTCTTTTGTCCGTTCGAGGACGAACGGTTATTTTAGAGGTGGAGAATGTGACGACCCAAAGGGTCATCACCTATTTTCTCATTCATTCCATGCTTCCGAGGCCTCGAAAACCTCATTCAGGGTTGCTTCGATTTGTGTGCGCAGTCCGGGCGTGTAGCCGGAAAGCTTAACTATGAATTCTGTGTGAAAAATGCTAAATTTTGATATTAATATGAATATATTTGACTTCGATCAACATTTTGGATAAACGGAGACTCGGGCGTTGCCCGGAGACGAATTTCGAGGTTCCAAGCCCGAGAAATGAATTTTTGAGTAAAAATAGTTTTTCTGAAATTATTAAGGAAATTGGAAATGTGATTAAAAGACTGTGGTATCGGGACCCGTATTTTGGTTCCGGCGCCCGGTACAAGTCTTATATATGGTTTAAGCGCTTTCTGTGAAGTTTGGTTGAATTTGGACGTCGTTTGACGTGTTTCAGACTTAAAACTCTAAATTTGAAAGTTTATGAAGTTTGAAGAAAAACTAGGGATTTTGAGGTATGATTCGTTGTTTTGATGTTATTTTGGCGATTTGATCGCGCGAGCAAGTCCGTAGGATGTTATTGAGGTTGTGTGCATATTTGGTTTGGAGCTCCGAGGGCTCGGGTGAGTTTTGGATAGGTGTCAGATTGCATTTCTCATTTTGGAAAAAATTTGGTATCAGCTGATCTGCAGGATTCGCATTTGCGAAGCCAGAGTTTGCAAATGCGAAGGTCCAGCTATCACAAATGCGGAGGCTGGTTTGCAAATGCGAAACCAGCCTAGGCCGGCCAAGGATCGCAAATGTGAAGCCAAACATCGCAAATGCGATGGTCACTGGTTCGCAAATGCGAGACCCAATTCGCAAATGCGAAGGTCCCCTGGTTGGCCTGAGTTCGCAAATACGAACAGTAATGTCGCATTTACCAAGCCTGCAGGGTTCGCTCAACTTCGCATTTCCCACATCTGCAACCTGCATTTTCCATACTTAGTCGAATTTTAGACCATTTTTCACCCCACTTTCAATATACAACTCCTTAGGCGATTTTTCAAGAACAAGTTTCATCCCAAATCATTTGTAAGTCGATTTTTACTTAACTCTTTCAATCATTAACATCATTTAATATGTTTTCAACTTAAAATTAATGATTTTCATGGGAGAAATGGGGGGTTTTGGGTAGAACCTAGGTTTTCTACAAATTGGGGATTTGGACCTCAATTTGAGGTCCGATTTTAAAACAAATTGCATATTTGAGTTTGTGGGGGAATGAGTAACCGGGTTTTTTTTCGAACCTCGGGTTTTGACCACGTGGGCCCGGGGGCGATTTTGGAATTTTTGGGAAAAAACTTTGGGAAATTCATTTTTATGCATTCAAATTGATTCAGTTAGTGTTTATTAATGTAATTAAGTAATTTGTGGCTAGATTCGAGCGGGTTGGAGGTGGAATTACGGGGTAAAGCCATAGTTGAGGCTTGAGTTGAGTTCAAGGCATCGAGGTAAGTGTTTGGTTTAACCCTAGCTTGAGGGAATAGGAGTTGAGTCTTATTTGTAACTTGCTAATTGTTGAGTACGATGTATAGGCATGGTGACGGGTATCTATACATTGGTGTCTAGCATGACCGTGAGTCCTTATTTTGCAAATAGTTTGGTTGTTGTTATACCTTCCATGCTTAATTGATGACTTCTATATGTTGTAAAGATCTTGTGAAAGAAATTGTAATCTTTAAACTCCGTGGAGCGTTGGCTCGAGTTGAATTACAAATTGTGAAGGTATATGAGATGAGTAAATCCTTAGAGCATTGGCTCAAGTGACAATGTGAACTATGAGATGAAAGTGAAAGAAAGAGAAAGAGTTATTGATATTTCCCCTTGCCGGGACGTTGAGATTATTGATGTTGTACCTTTGTCGGGTTTCAATTGTTTGTTTGTGTTCCCTTGCCGAGATTTTCGTTATTGTTTATTTATTCCCTTGCCCTTGTTTGTGATTGTTGATTGGGTGAGGAAGAGTGTTAAAGCACGAAGGGTGATGCCGTGCATTGTTTGTTTATGGTAAGGAAAGAGTGTAAAGCACGAAGGGTGATGCCGTGCATTGTTGCTTATTATGAGAAAGAGTGTTAAAGCACGAAGGGTGATGCCGTGCCGCACGATGTACCATTCCGTGCCGATTCTATTGATATATGTGAGGAATGAGAGTAAAAGAACGAAGGGTGATGCCGTGCACATGTTATTGCTTGGTGAGGACGAGAGTAAAAGCACGAAGGGTGATGTCGTGCACTGGTTGAATTCTGTTTCATTACATACTATTGAGTTGTGCTGTATTCCTTTATTACTGGACGACTCTTATTTGGAATTTATTATACTCCCCACAGCATGTTTTCCCTCCCATATTGTTTATTTGTTTTGTATTTCGATTCCGCTGTA
>NC_031990.1:12389982-12393768 GCF_001879085.1 Nicotiana attenuata
GCATGTTACCTTAGATGCGGATGGAGTTTTGAGATTGCAGGGGAGAGTTTGTGTGACCAATGTGGATGGACTTCGAGAGTTGATCTTAGAGGAGGCCCATAGTTCCCGGTACTCTATTCATCCGGGCGCCGCGAAGATGTACCAGGATTTGCGGCAGCATTATTGGTGGCGTAGAATGAAGAAGGATATTGTTGCATTTGTGGCTCGGTGTTTGAATTGTCAGCAGGTTAAGTATGAGCATCAGAGGCCTGGTGGTTTATTTCAGAGGATTGAGCTTCCCGAGTGGAAGTGGGAGAGGATCACTATGGACTTCGTTACTGGACTTCCGTTGACTCGGAAGAAGTTTGATGTAGTTTGGGTCATTGTGGATAGGCTGACCAAGTCAGCGCATTTCATTCCTGTGGCAGTCTCCTATTCATCCGAGAGATTAGCTGAGATTTATATCCGGGAGATTGTTCGCCTTCATGGTGTGCCGGCATCTATCATTTCGGACCGGGGTATGCAATTTACCTCGCGCTTTTGGAGAGCAGTTCAGCGAGAGTTGGGCACATGGGTCGAGTTGAGCACATCATTCCATCCCCAGACGGACGGTCAGTCCGAGCGTACTATTCAGATTTTAGAAGATATGCTCCGGGCTTGTGTTATTAACTTTAGAGGTTCATGGGATCAAGTCTTGCCTTTAGCGAAGTTTGCCTACAACAACAGTTACCAGTCGAGCATCCAGATGGCTCCTTATGAGGCTTTGTACGGTAGGCAGTGTCGGTCTCCGATTGGATGGTTTGAGCCGGGAGAGGCTCGGTTGATAGGTACGGATTTGGTTCAGGAGGCCTTGGACAAGGTCAGGATCATTCAGGATAGGCTCCGTTCAGCTCAGTCCAGGCAAAAGAGCTATGCAGATCGTAAGGTTCGAGATGTAGCTTTCATCGTTGGTGAGCGGGTATTGCTCCGAGTGTCGCCTATGAAGGGCGTGATGAGATTCGGGAAGAAGGGCAAGCTTAGCCCTAGGTACATTGGTCAGTTTGAGATTCTTGATCGAGTGGGAGAGGTGGCTTATAGGCTTGCATTGCCGCCTAGCTTACCAGCTGTGCATCCAGTTTTTCATGTATCCATGCTTCGGAGGTATCACGGCGATCCAGCCCACGTGTTAGACTTCAGCACTGTCTAGTTGGACAAGGATTTGTCCTATGAGGAGGAGCCGGTAGCTATTCTAAACCGGCAGGTTTGTCAGTTGAGATCCAAGAGTTTTCCTTCTGTTCGAGTTCAGTGGAGAGGTCAGCCTCCTGAGGCATCGACCTGGGAGTCCGAGTCTGATATGCGGAGCCGTTATCCCCATCTTTTCCCCGACTCAGGTACTTCTTTCTTTTGTCTGTTCGAGGACGAACGGTTGTTTTAGAGGTGGAGAATGTGACGACCCAAAGGAGTCATCACCTATTTTCTTATTCATTCCGTGCTTCCGAGGCCTTGAAAACCTCATTCGGGGTTGCCTCGATTTGCATGCGCAGTCCGGGCGCGTAGCCGAAAAGCTTAAATATGAATTCTGTGTGAAAAATGCTAGATTTTGATATTAATATGAATATATTTGACTTCGGTCAACATTTTGGGTAAACGGACCCGGACCCGTGATTTGACGGTCCCGGAGGGTACGTAGAAAAATATGGGACTCGGGCGTATGCCCGGAATCGAATTCCTAGGTTCCAAGCTCGAGAAATGAATTTTTGAGTAAAATTATTTTTCTGAAATTATTAAGGAAATTGGAAATGAAATTTGATTAAAAGACTGTGGTATCGGGCCTGTATTTTGGTTTCGGCGCCCGGTGCAAGTCTTATATATGGTTTAAGCGCTTTCTGTGAAGTTTGGTTGAAATTGGACGTCGTTTGACGTGTTTCGGACTTAAAATGGAAAATTGATGTTTTATGAAAATTTGGAAGAAAACATGAGTTTTGAGGCTTGATCCGTTGTTTTTGATGTTATTTGGCGATTTGATCGCACGAGTAAGTCCGTAGGATGTTTTTGAGTTTGTGTGTATATTTGGGTTGGAGCCCCGAGGGCTCGGGTGAGTTTTGGATAGGCCACGGAGTGCATTTTTGAACTTGGAAAATTGCTGGTGTGATCTGACCTGCAGGCTTCGCATGTCTTGCAAATGCGAGCTCGCAAATGCGAAAAACCCTTCGCAAATGCGAAGGTTCCCACATTGCACAGGGATCGCAAATGCGATCATAGCATCGCAAATGCGAAAGTTGGGACTTTCGCAGATGCGACACTTTTGTTCGCAAATGCGAAGTCCCCAAATAAGCCAATGGTTCGCAAATGCGAACTTTTGTTCGCAATTCCCAAAGTAGCAGGTCGGGGTTCGCAATTGCGAACCCTAGTTCGCAATTCCCACATCTGCAACCTGCATATTTTATACTTAGTCGAATTTTAGACCATTTTTCACCCCACTTTCAAAACACAACTCCTTGGGCGATTTTTCAAGAGCAAGCTTCATCCTAAATCATTTGTAAGTTGGTTTTTACTCATTTCTTTCAATCTTTAACATCATTTAACATGTTTTCAACCTAAAATCAATGATTTTCATGGGTGAAATTGAGGGTTTTGGGTAGAACCTAGGTTTTTTATAAATTGGGGATTTGGACCTCAATTTGAGGTCCGATTTTAAAACAAATTGCATATTTGAGTTCGTGGGGGAATGGGTAACCGAGTTTTGGAATTTTTGGGAAAAACATTGGGAAATTCATTGTTATGCATTCAAATTGATTCATTTAGTGTTTATTAATGTAATTAAGTAATTTATGGCTAGATTCGAGCGGGTTGGAGGTGGAATTTCGAGGTAGAGCCATAGTTGAGGCTTGAATTGAATTGAAGGCTTTGAGGTAAGTGTTTGGTTTAACCCTAGCTCGAGGGAATAGGAGTTGAGTCTTATTTGTAACTTGCTAATTGTTGAGTACGATGTATAGGCATGGTGACGAGTATCTATACATTGTCTAGCATGACCGTGAGTCCTGGTTTGCGAATAGTTTGGTTGTTGTTATGCCTTCCATGCTTAAATGATGACTTCTTTATGTTGTAAAGACCTTGTGAAAGAAATTGTGATCTTGAAACTTCGTGGAGCATTGGCTCGGGTTGAAATACAGATTTGTGAAGGTACACGAGATAAGTAATTCTTTGGAGCATTGGCTCAAGTGATAATGTGACCTATGAGATGAAAGTGAAAGAAAGAAAAGAGTTAATGATTTATTCCCTTGGCGGGACGTTGTTGGTTATGATATTGTACCCTTGCCGGGTTTTTAATTGTTGTTTGTATTCCCTTGCCGGGATTTTCGTTATCGTTTACTTATTCCCTTGCCCTTGTTTGTGATTGTTGATTGGGTGAGGAAGAGTGATAAAAGCACGAAGGGTGATGTTGTGCACTGTTTGTTTATGGTAAGGAAAGAGTGTAAAGCACGAAGGGTGATGTCGTGCACTGTTTGCTTATTATGAGAAAGAGTGTTAAAGCACTAAGGGTGATGCCGTGCCGCACGATGTACCATTCTGTGCCGATTCTATTGATATATGTGAGGAACGAGAGTAAAAGCACGAAGGGTGATGCAGTGCACATGATATTGCTTGGTGAGGACGAGAGTAAAAGCACGAAGGGTGATGCCGTGCACTGGTTGAATTCTGTTTCATTACCTATTATTGAGTTGTGATGTGTTCCGTTATTACAGGACGACTCTTATTTGGAATTTATTATACTCCCCACAGCATGCTTCCCCTCCCATATTGTTTATCTGTTTTGTATTTCGATTC